>NC_092289.1:20228277-20275777 GCF_036320965.1 Panulirus ornatus | reverse complement strand
GGTTTAACTTACCGTAGCGCTCAAAGAGTCGTACCGTCTTGCAAAAAGGGTCGTACCGTCGTGTTCAAAGGATCGTACCGTCGTGATCAAAGAGTCGTACCGTCGTGCTCAAAGCATCGCATCGAAAAGGTCCCAGTCCCTCTCTATCCACACACTACGAAAGCATAACCTCACACACCCGACACGAGCCAGCCCTAACCAATTCAGACACTTCGTCTCGCACGGTCTCAGCAACCTAACCTACAAGGACGGTCTCTCAGCCGCAGAGAGACTTAAGGGAGATGAGGGCACAACCCAACCATGTAGAGAGAGAGAGAGAGAGAGAGAGAGAGAGAGAGAGAGAGAGAGAGAGAGAGAGAGAGAGAGAGAGAGAGAGAATATCAACACGGACGCCTGACTCGCGGACACCAGAGCTCCTCCCCCTCCTCCTCCGCCAGCGTATGCACACTGTGGTTACCTGGCGCAGGAAGTGGCGGTGATGACGCATTCCTTGGCGTGAACCCTCGAACTGTCAAACCATCACAGCTTACGGTCGCGCAGGACGGGACAGCCGTGGCCAGAGCGACTGGATTGCGTCACGCAAACCACCGCTTCACGGGTCTTACTCGATCTTCGTGGAAAACAACGAACAAGGAGGACCCGGTGCGTGAATATTCAAATATCAATTATCGCTCACGTATTTTTTAGATATATTTTTCTTCGTGTTTCAGACGCAGAGGAAGGATTCGTTAATGGTGTGTGGGTGTTAGTCATTGAAAAAAAAAAAACCAGACCTGTTTCTTAAAATGTTGGAACTCAAAGAGCCAATGATTGAGATCGCATGGAACATTTCTTTTTATTTTAGTGTACGGTCTTGTGTGTGGCCAAGACAGTGCTGCATTAACGACTTCCGTCCTTATGTACGATGCAGCGTGTTATCAGCATACTTAACAGGCTTTGTGTGTGTGTGTGTGTGTGTGTGTGTGTGTGTGCGACAGACAAACAGACACACATACAGACGGGGTAAACACGACATGCCCCGAGGAAAACGACCGTAGGGGCACCGTCAATTACATGTCAGATTTATCCCCCTTCACCACCCCCTTCCCCCCTCCCCCACCCCTGAACGTTCACCGTAGAAAACACAAACACACAAACATTTTCTTATCTCGCACTGTGTGTTATCGCGCAACATGGAGATGTGGTTAATTGGTCGGAGGCAAATGTTTCGACCGTATCACTCACCACCGCTCCCTCCCTCAAGCCAAGGGAAAGAAAATAAAAAAAAAAAGAGAAATATTCTCCAGACTTACTGTGCGATACGTAGGAATATATATATATATATATATATATATATATATATATATATATATATATATATATATATATATATATATATATTATGGTTTATCATTTACAAATAGAGGCCATGTTTGCTCCCTCACTTGTATATAACCCCCTGCAAACTCCACCTCGCCTCCACTAAACCACTTTACAATTCCACCATAAAAATTTCCCCTTATCTCTAGATTCTTATCCACGAGTTACGACAAATTTTGTATAAAATATATGCGTTTTCGCAGCGTTTAATTTACGAGTTTTATGGTCATTTCGCAATGGAGAAAAAAAAAAAGGCCACCTTTTTTTTTTCTTTCCAGTACACTGGTCATCATCACACACTTACACAACTAACCAACCCCTACCCATCCTCCTTAACCCACCCCCTTAGCGTTAATAAAGAAGATTCATTAACGACCCTAATTTTTGCATTAATAACCTTTATATAAACGCCGTTAAGATCATCCGCATAGAAATTATTACTAGGGAAGGGAGGAAGAGAAAAAAAAAAAAATGGAACACATTAGTGTTAGATATATACATGGAATGTCTTTATTAGCGTGGAGGGCGCCGAGGTGTCTGTGTGACGACCAGCATCCTGGAATGGAAATAACGATTGGAGGGGGAGAAGGGGGGACAAGGGAGGGAGGAGGGGAAGGGGGGAAGGGGGGGTTAATCTCTCAGTACTAATTTTTCCCGAACTGTCTCGTTACGTTGCGCTCGAACCAGGCCGTCAAGAGACCCTCGTTCTGCCTCGGCCCCTCGTGAGCCGCGTCGCTCTTGTATAAGTAATCACCGCTGTAAGATTCTGGTGTAAGAAGTATATATATATATATATATATATATATATATATATATATATATATATATATATATATATATATATATATATATTCTTCTTCTTCATACTATTTGCCATTTCCCGCATTAGCGAGGTAGCGTTAAGAACAGAGGACTGGGCCTTAGAGGGAATATCCTCACCTGGCCCCCTTCTCTGTTCCTTCTTTTTGTGTTTTTTTTTTTTTGTGTGTGTGTGTGTGTGTGTGTGTGTGTGTGTGTGTGTGTGTGCGGGCGTCTATATCATTCCCCTTGGGCTACGGAATCCCATTGCCCCCCCCCCCCCTGCCCCTTTGACCCCCTGATCCGGGAGCACAACAGGAGTTCAGCTAGGGCAAGACGACCCTGACTGTAAACGACCAATTACTAAGGGAGAAGAGGGGGGGGGGGGTCGAGAGTCTATGGGAAGTTGGAGAAAGATGATGTTCCCCTGGCACTGTGGATGTTCCCCTGGCACTGTGGATGTCCCCCTGGCACTGTGGATGTTCCCCTGGCACTGTGGATGTTCCCCTGGCACTATGGATGGTTGCCTTGGCACTGTGGATGATCTTTTGGTACTGTGGATGTTCCCCTGGCACTGCAGATGTCCCCCTGGTACTGTGGATGTCCCCCTGGCACTGTAGATGTCCCCCTGGTACTGTGGATGCTCCCCTGGCACTGTGGATGTCCCCCTGGCACTGTGGATGCTCCCCTGGTACTGTGGATGTCCCCCTGATGGTGGTAATGGTGGTGGTGGTTGCGGCATTAATCGTCTGGTGGCACCGATGTGGTGGTGGTGGTGGTGTGGGTCAGAGCCTCGTCGTCGTGGTGGTCGCAGGAGCCGTCGTGGCCACGGTGGCTGCTGCAGATGTGTTGTGGGTGGGAGGATGTGTCATCGTTCTGTCGCAGTCGTCGGACTGCGCCCGGGCAAGGCTTCCGGCGCCGCGGTCTGGCTACGGTCTCGGTCCAGTTGCCTTAATGCGGGCGACGCCCAGACCATTTTCTTTCTTTTTTTTTTTTTTTTTTTTTACCCAAATGTGACTCATTACTATCAACCCGAGGGGCTCCCCTCGGTCCCGGACCGCCCGTAATGGACGATCGTCCTCTGTTTTCCCGACGTCTGAAAAGGGATATTTCCTAAGGACGTGTTAAGCGCCCCTCTCGAGGCACCGTGGGTCGTGGGTAAGAGGTTCCTCTGGGCGTCGAGGATCCTTTAGGGAAGACTTCGAGGGACGCGCGAGGAGAATGGGATAACAGGGGGGGTATATTCCTGAGGACGTGTTAGCGCCCCTCGAGAAGAATGCGATAATATTCCTGAGGACGTGTTGGCGCCCCTCGAGGGGGGTGTCGAAGGTTATGAGATCCTTAAGGGCGTTGAGGATCCTGTGGAGGACCTCGAAGGGACGCTGCTGGAGGAGTGAACGTTGGAGAACAAGGACGTCAAGTCGAAGGATTTCTTCTCATGGGATTCTATGGAAGACGGAGGACTGGGAAGGAGGTTGGGAGGTAGCCACAGCATGAAACGGTATCCTAAGGGTACATGAGTGGAGGTACCCTTCGTCAGGCATAGAAGCTGGGGAGGATGGATGGGTGGTGGAGGGGACGTACCCTTCGTCAGGCATAGAAGCTGGGGAGGATGGATGGGTGGTGGACGGGACGTACCCTTCGTCAGGCATAGAAGCTGGGGAGGATGGATGGGTGGTGGACGGGGTAAGGGCAGCCCTCAGGGTTGGGGTGACTGTCACCTGCCAGGACAGGGAGCCACCGTCACCCGTCAGGATGAGAGGGGGTTGGTTTAGTCTCAACCCGAGTCGTAAGGCGCCACAGTCAGCCGTCAGGGGGTCGAAGAACCAGTGTCAGCCCGTCGGGGTGGGTGGTGGGGCGGGCCAACGTCAGGATGGGAGTGAGTGTCAGCCGGCCGGATGTCGGTGTCAGACATTACTCGTGGCAGCCGCCATAACCGTCATGACCACTAGTGACACACAGACGGGGAAGAGGAGGAGGAGGACGACCCACCACCATCCCTGCTCCTGCTACTGCTTGCTACCAGCGTTAGTGCTACTGCTACTACTGCTCCTGCTGCTGCTACTGCTCCTGTCGTCTCACGTCCGTGTCTCTTCCAGCCCAAACACTTTCTTTTCCCCCCTCATCTCCCTCCTTAAATCCAGCACCTTCCCAGGCCTGGGAGAAAATCATCACTTTATTCTAGAAAATGGGAAACAGACAGGCGTCCGAGACAGACCGGAACTTGAAGGGTCATGTTAGAGACGACTTGCACCACTCCAGGCCTGGGTTTCATCCTCCTGTGGCTGTTATGCTGGGAGAGGAGAGGTTTAGGCAGGGCAGTGTAGGGCAGGGTAAAGTTGGGTAGGGTTGGGTACAGCTGGGTAAGGAGAGGTAGGGTAGTGTTGGGTAGAGTAGAGTGGAGTAGAGGCCTGACCAATGAACACGGTATTACCCGTATGATTAAGAATCCGGCTAACACGGGCTTACGTAAACACGGCACTGCAACAGAAGAGTGTGTGGGAGGAGAAAGGAGACGCGAAATATACCAATATACTCTCCCTGCGTCTGCTACTTCCACATACCAATATACAATATATAATCCTTTACCATCAACCCTGGGGAAACACATCGCCTTTCCCTTTTTTTTTTCCATCTTTCTTTTTTCTTTCAACCTGGTTATAATGCTCCTGGAACACCAGTGTTATTAACATCTGATAACATTCCATATGCAATATCCCCGCCCTCATACACATGTCTGCGTACCTCATAAGACCAGACCCCCGTCCCTGCAGTCTCCGATACTGGTGGAAATACACACACACATACTTATACACATTCTCAGGCCATCATATTCATTGGTTCGAAGTGGGGGGGGGGGGGCAAACCCTTCGCACGTCTGTGTTCTGTAATAGTCTATATCCAGCGTCCCGGGGACTAGGTATGGCACAGAGCGGCGCCGTGTACTACCGTCTGATCACACCGTCTATGCAAAAATCCATAGACGGTCTCTAGAATGTACTAGTTAGATATCATCTGGGGATACTTGGCAGGCACTGTGTATCATCGCGGAGTTTATAATGTCTTTTGCTCCACTGGTAACAATGGCTGTCCAGCACAACTGTTCTCGCGGAAGGGAATGTGGGGCCTTCTGCCTCTCTCTCTTCTCTCTCTCTCTCTCTCTCTCTCTCTCTCTCTCTCTCTCTCTCTCTCTCTCTCTCTCTGTTTCTGGTATTTTCCTTGGCTCTATGTGGCTCTCCCTGGCACTCTCACTGGCTCTCTATGGCACTCTGGTTGACTCTCTCTCTCTCTCTCTCTCTCTCTCTCTCTCTCTCTCTCTCTCTCTCTCTCTAGATGGCTCTCTCTCTCTCTCTCTAGATGGCTCTCTCTCCCTGGCACTCTCACCGGTGCCAAATGGAACCGAACCAACTGACCGAAAACTTCAGACTAGCCAAATTGTTTTCTTTCGTCCAGTACTTGTAAAAAAAAAACTTTGAAGTTTTCCTTGTTAAGATGGTCAGCACCCAGCTGGCGACCAGCTACACTTGGTAGAGTGGATCAGCCACGACCCTGGTAGTTTCCTGCACCCAACCCTTTTGCCCCTGGGACGAGGGGAGGGAGGTGGGGTTTAACACGCTCTTTATGTTCCACTTGACGCCTTAAGAGAGACACACCACGTAATCTCCCTTAAAAAAGCCCCCCCCCCTCTCAGACGCAGTCGCCAGACTCCACCTCAAATCTTAGGGTTCTTTCTTTCTTTCTTTCTTTCTTTCTTTCTTTCTTAAGCACGATGGTACGATCCTATTTGAGCACGGAGGTACGACCCTACTGAGCACGACTCTCCGTCCATTAGGCATGATGGCATAACATCATGTCGCTCTGAAGGGTCGCTCCTTCGTGCTCTGGAGTCGTACCGTCGGCCTAAGCGGGTCGCCCTGCCGTGCTCAAGGGGTCGCACCGTCGTCCTCAAGGGTCGTACCGTCCTCCTCCACGAGGGTCGTGGCTCCGTCGTGCTCAAGAGGTCAATCACCACACCAGGCCTGGCAGGCATGAACCCCATACATCAAGGTCATGTAAGGGCGTTCACTGGTTCGCTTGAATTAAGGTCGGAGACGTGAGCACTTCCTTCAGCCGGCCGGCGTCGCACACCCACCCCACCAGCTTCCCTGGTGAACACATTTCAAACACAGTAACGTACGGGAAACGCGAGTAGTGAGGAAGTGGCTGGAGTGGCACCTAAAAAAAAGGGCTTAACGAGAGCAGAGAGGGCCGCCATCAACGGCGCACGAATGATTTTCCTGAACGAGAAATCTTAATCGTATGCAAATTACCTGGCAGTAGTGAAGGTCATATCGTCAACAAAGCACACAATTTGTGAACATTTTCCGATCAAATTAATTTTCTTGTCAATAACGATGACATTGCTTTAGTCAAGAGCTAAACTCGGTCCGCATCCAGCAAGGATTCTCCGGTAAAATGAATCAATGATTTTATTGAAATACTACTACTACTACTACTACTACTACTACTACTACTACCACTACTATTACAACTACTATTACTACTGCTACTACTACTACTACTACTACTACTACTACTAATAATAATAATAATAATAATAATAATGATAATAATAATAATTGACGGTAAACGTAGCTATGATACAATACGCAGGTTAAGGTTTCGATAATAGAGTGTATTTTGTAGTGGTTAATACCACATATAGAAGAAATACCTTGTCTTCATCCCGCACTCTCTCACACACCGCATCCTTCCCACCCGTACACCGCACCCTTCCCTCCCATACACCGCACCCTTTTCTCCCATACACCGCACCCTTCCTTCCCACACACCGCACCCTTCTCTCCCATACACCGCACCATTCTCCCGCAGAACCCTCCTCCCTATATACCCATACATCGCACCACACTCCTTGGCTACGCGATACACACCGTCTGAGGTCTCGCGGAGCATCGCTACAGGACCTGATCGGCCACAGCGACGCAACGTAAGGCAGCAGGGTGTCGTCTCCAGCATCGCGAAGCATCGCCGTATCAGAAACTCGTCCCAAAATATCAGAGCACAACAAACTTCGACGGTGCGCGGGGAACAAAAATAATAATAATGATAGGAAAAGAAAAAAAGACTCGCGTCGCCTCCAAAAGCGTCTCAAGATTTGTTTTCCTGCAAGTTCCCGTCATCGCAACTTTGCGACGTCGCAAGTTAGCGTCGCTCACAACTTTCCTTACAACCTCAACCATCCCACCCCACCCCACGCCACCCATTCCGTGCCGTCCGACATGGCGAAGTTCCCCTCCTGGCCCTATATAATCGCTTGGTAATCACCTGTCATGATCATCCATTAACATCACACTGTGAAAGACACATGAAGAATCGCCACTTCGAATACATGTATTTTCAGTGGCGGGTTCCTCCATAATCTATCTCTCTTGCCTCCGCTTCACTCTCCTTCATTCAGTTCATTTACGAGATCCGAAAATGTCCAGATATTGATCATTTCCCGCTCCTCTTCAACTCTCAGTATTTGGAACGCCTTTTTCCGATGCGGTTCTGTCTGCCTTCACTCATTAATGTACCACCTCTTGTTCTCGACAGCAAACTGGTGACCCATTCTCTAAATACGTTCTTTACCTAATCACCTTTGAGTCTGTTCGAAACTATCTATCTTATATCTGTTCTAATATGAGTATCTTTCTTATCTATTCTTATCTAAATCTGTTCTTCTCTGGGTACTTTGTATAAGTTTCTATTGGACTATCTTTATATCCGTTCTTCTCTGAGTATCCGTATATCTGTCCTTATCTGAGTATCTTTATATCTGCTTTATCTGAAGAACGCCAGCAACCCACCTAGAAAAACCCACCAAACCCTCCAAGAACCCAGCAGCCTTCCTAGAACCCCAGCAACCTTCTTACAAACCCCAGCAACCTTCTTAGAAACCCCAGCAACCTTCCTAACGCTCCCACTAACCTAACCTAACTCTCCCACTAACTTAACCTAACCTAACCTAACCTAACTACCGCCAACACTCAACAACCTTGCCACCATCCACCCGAGCACCCTCGCCAGCCCCTCCCACCAAACCTCACCACACGAACCCCACCGACCACATCAACATCCCTGAACATTCTCCCCCAGACATAATCATCAGTTTTTGTTAAAGGAAAAAAAAAAATTCTGGGGGAAGGCCCGGGAGAGAGAGGAGGAGGAGGAGGAGGAGGAGGAGAGGGGACTTGGGTGCTATACCGTCCCCGTCCCCTGCAAGGCGTCGTCCCCGCCCTGGGGGACTGAGTCCACCGCCTTCGCGCCTGTAATGATGATAATGACGTTAGTCCCCCGCCACACGGGACCCATCAGCACAGCCCTTGACTTATCTTCCCCCAGAGTGAGGTGGCTGCGGCTCCCAGCTGATCCATCGCCATCGTCGACGTCGGCTGCTGGAGGAGGAGGAGGAGGACGAGTCTCCACCTCCGCCCCGCCTCTTCCTCAGGGCTTATCTCCCCAGACGTCAGGAGGGTTCGACGGGATCTGCCGCCACACGGCTCCCGAGGGCTTGGCTCCTCGAGTTGTTTGCATGACGTTCCGGGAGGCTTGTAAGGTCCCCAGTATGTGTGTCATCTCTCTTATCTTTTATCTTCTCAGATTTCGTTATTGGGCCAAAAAAAAAAGTTTCTTTTACTTTCTATTTCATTTCTGGAGTCTATGTAGTCGTCTGCATGACCCTTAACATCTCTCTCTCTCTCTCTCTCTCTCTCTCTCTCTCTCTCTCTCTCTCTCTCTCTCTCTCTCTCTCTCTCTCTCTCTCTGTCTCTTTCGTCTCCTTCACTCTCTTTCGTCCATTGTTCTTTCATTTTCATTCATCTCTCTCCCTCCCTCCCTCCCTCCCTCCCTCCCTCCCTCCCTTTCCCTCACCCAATTTTTTTCTACCCCTACTCTCTCTCTCTCTCTCTCGCCGTCTATCTCTTATCTCTTCCAAAAAAAAAGACATCAAATAATTATTCCGCCGAGTTGCCAAGTAACAGTTCCCGGCACTTGGCCAACAAATACTCGCCGGAAATACAGTTGGCACAGAAATTTCATGAATATATTTCACAATACACCGCGGCCGGTCACTCGCGCCCGACGCTTCAACCCAACCCACCAAAAGGGAGTGTTGCGTCCCTCCCACGGGAGGAGGAGGAGGAGGAGGAGGAGCTGCAGACAAAATGTTCAGTATCACGTATTGCGTCACTAATTACCCACCTCCGACAGACAGGTCGTAATTAGGCAAAAGGAACGGGAGCAATTAAGAGAGTTGTCGCGCGAGACATTCGGACGCATCGAGAGGGGTGGAAGGGCTCTCCCCTCCTCCGTCTTCAAGGTCCCTGGGTGTCTGCTGGGGGATTGGGGGTTGGGGGGACGGGGAAAGAACTTGTAATAAAAATCATTGGTGTGATCGCTGGAGCGTGTCCCCCCCTACCCCTACTGAGGTGGCAGAGAAGGAGGGGGGGGGGCTCTATTTTAACCCCTCACCCCTTACCTCCCCCTCCCCCGCCCCGTACATACACACACACACACACACACCCTCTACATTTCTATTCCACCCACTCTATTATGTCCATCCCCCCCTCTCAACTCTCTCTCTCTCTATTCTCTCTCTCTCTCTCTCTCTCTCTCTCTCTCTCTCTCTCTCTCTCTCTCTCTCTCTCTCTCTCTCTCTCTCTCTCTCTCTACCCCTCTTCACCACACCCACCCAATCATGTCTTCCCCCTAACTTCCACCCATCCTCACACTGCTACACACACACACACACACACACACACACACACACAATCTCCCCACCCATACCCTCGCCACAGTTGCCATCATCAGTCACCACGTCCACACAACCTCCCCCTCCTCCTCCGAATCTCCCTCTGCTCTGGGGTAGGGACACCCCGAACCCCCGTCAGTTACTCTCTCACGATTCCTCGTGTCTTCGTCTCTTGTCCTTAAGATACTCTCTCTCTCTCTCTCTCTCTCTCTCTCTCTCTCTCTCTCTCTCTCTTTCTCTCTCTCTCTCTCTCTCTCTCTCATACACTGACACACACATACACACACACACACACACACACACACACACACACACACACACACATACACACACTCAGCCCCACCCCTGTCCCTAGGCGGGCCGCTTATGAGTCCCACTTTTCATTACCGGGACGATAAAGCCCCCAGTCCACCATTCGTCACGGCCGTAGACGAGACCCACACTTGCCCCTGCTGCAGGAGGAGGTGCTCTCTCTCTCTCTCTCTCTCTCTCTCTCTCTCTCTCTCTCTCTCTCTCTCTCTCTCTCTCTCTCTCTCTCTCTCTCTCCCAGCCCTAGGCACACCCAACGCTGCTACCGGGGGTGTAGGAAGGGTACTGGAAGGCTGGTAGCGTTGGTACTGGGGACTAGTGGATGGTCTTAGGGAGTAACAGGTGTTACTGGGGTGCAGTGGATGGTACTGGGGAGTAGCGGGTGTTACTGGGGTGCAGTGGATGGTACTGGGGAGTAACAGGTGTTACTGGGGTGCAGTGGATGGTACTGGGGAGTAGCGGGTGTTACTGGGGTGCAGTGGATGGTACTGGGGAGTAGCGGGTGTTACTGGGGTGCAGTGGATGGTACTGGGGAGTAGCGGGTGTTACTGGAGTGCAGTGGATGGTACTGGGGAGTAGCGGGTGTTACTGGGGTGCAGTGGATGGTACTGGGGAGTAGCGGGTGTTACTGGGGTGCAGTGGATGGTACTGGGGAGTAGCGGGTGTTACTGGAGTGCAGTGGATGGTACTGGGGAGTAGCGGGTGTTACTGGGGTGCAGTGGATGGTACTGGGGAAGAGAAGGTGTTACTGGGGCGCAGTGGATGGTACTGGGAGGAGTAGTAGTAGGTGTTACTGGAGGGTTACTTGGGTAAGGTAGGGTGGGGGGGGGGGTAGATACCAGCATCGTCTACTGCTGATACAACACATGCCCGGCGCTGCCCCCGGTGCTGGAGGGGCGGGACGGTCCTGGCACTGAGGCGTCCGTCATACCCCACAACCAGGAGGATGAAGACGAGGGACGGAGGAACAAGCGCACGTCGCCGGGAGTGGAGGGAAGAGGGAAATTGTTGGTGGCATTTATATGATGGCGGAGATGAGTGCCATGAGGAGGGATGGGGGAGGGTAGTGTGTGTGTGTGTGGCGGGGGAGTGGTGTTGTTGAGGGCTGGGAGGGAAGGGGATGGAGTAGGTAGGGGGGTGTGGGGGGGGAGAAAGATAGAAGGAGGGTGGGTGGGGGGGGTTGAAGTGTGTGGAATAAGGCCTAAAGTCTATTGGACGAGGCAGAGAGAGGGGGGGAAAGTGACTGTAACTTACTTAAATATGAAACACTTTTTTCTTTTTTTCTTTTGCGGTCTCGGGTGATTAAGACCCGGCCCGTGCACTTACACGGCACCCGCGACTCCACGCCCACACGCTCAGGACACTCAGAAAATCCCCTAAAACGCGTCAGGAAGCCGTGCGAAAATCTCTCGTCGCCAGGCATCCCCCCGGCGGCCATTATCCTAACTTAGATTTTACATGAGGCGACACCCTGGTGGCGCTTTACGGTACTTGAGAGTTACTTAAGATGCAGCGGAGGGGTGGAGTGCCCGCCCCAGTGCACTTTACAGCTGATGGGGTAGAGGGGAGGGTTGAGGGAGGTGTGGGGGGACAGGAAGAGGGGGAAGGAAGCTTAATACTTGGTGAGAGGCAGGGAGGAGAGGAAGGGAGGGAGAGTTATGAGGGACAGTCTCATGCTCCGGGTGGTCTTGGGGACAGGGCCCTGCGGGAAGGGGCTGGGTTGTGAGGGTGAGGAGGAGGGGCAGGGGCATGTGTAGCGCTTGAGGGGGAGGAGGGGCAGGTGTAGTGACGGAGGGGGGAGGAGGGGCAGGAGTAGTGATGGAGGGGTAAGAGGAGGGCAGGTTTCTCCCTCACCACATCGCAGCCCCGGGGAGCACACCGCCCCTCCCTCAGGTGGCGGCGCTCTCGAACTGTCCGGGTGGACGCCTGGGACCCGACCACAGCCAGGGGACGCCCGCCTGTGCCTCCCACGGGCGTCCACACGACCCGGGTTGACTCCCCTAAGGGAGGGGAGGCAACCCCCTAACGTGGAGTACATGAATGAGGCAAACAGGAGCTTCGGGAGACTTGCTGCTCCTCTCCCTCCCATCCCTCTACTACAGCATCCCGGTACAGCCACCACCACCGCCATATCTCGTCTCGCTACAGTGGTCTACAGGGCCAGGATCACAGCTCGCTACAGTGGTCTACAGGGCCAGGATCACATCTCGCTACAGTGGTCTACAGGGCCAGGATCACATCTCGCTACAGTGGTCTACGGAGTCAGCACCACATCCACAACAGAACCGCTAAAGTGCCAGCGTGTTCTCTACCCATCGCCGCAAGAATTAGATTTAGGGAGCGAGTCATCTCTGTCCCCCCCTCACCTCACTCAGGGTCCGACAGAAAGTTTACAGTTGTGCGTTGGTAAGTTAAAGAACCAATTCTTTAACATCTCCTCCTCCTCCCTACCCCTACTACCAAGTTAACAAAGTTTCTGGCCCCCCTCCTCCGTAGCCGCCGAAGGAAGCAATATTCTGCCCAGCCGACGAGGGAGAATGACTCCCTTTGTAGGGAAAGAGAGGAGGGTCGAACGAGAGGGAGGGAGGGAGGGAGGGAGGGAGGGAGCCAGGCGCCGCGCCCTGTTAAACTTTCCCAACTAACCCCGATCGCCCATGTGGACACATCCTGATTAAATTGGGCGCTAATCCTGATCGTCTTCGGGGACTAATCTTCACCATCATCGTATCTAATCCCCCATCATCCTCGGGCCTCACCCTGATTAATTTTAATGCTAATCCTCATCGCCTTCGGAGCTAATCTCCACCACCTTTAAAACTAACCCACCCACCACACCCCCGACCTCCTGGGCGCTCCTAAAACGAATCTACTCACCTACGGAACTAATCCTACTCCCTTCTTTCGGTAATGATTCTAATCACCGCACATCATTATCCACCGTTTATAGCACCTAAAATGTACACACACACACACACACACACACACACACACACACACACACACACACACACACACACTCGACAAACAATGACATGCGGATCATTAACTTTTATATGATCGGGGTGGGAAGAAAGAAAGTCCGAGCCTCTCTCCCCTCACAGAACTCCCCCCTCCCCAGTAAGAGAGAGAGAGAGAGAGAGAGAGAGAGAGAGAGAGAGAGAGAGAGAGAGAGAGAGAGAGAGAGAGAGAGAGAGAGACCCATCCATCGTGGATAGTTCCGCAACTAATCCGTCCTTCTCCATCAGATATTCCGATATTTGCGATGCTATCCATCGTCTATCCAATTTTACAAACTTTACTCTGCATCGAATATAAAAAAAAAATCTTGCGCTTGGGCCAGTCCGATAAATTCGCGCTCTCAAATGGATGGCTAATATTGCTTTCATCAATGAATCAACGGGCCAATTTTCAGCATATAATTGCCCTCATAAATCTCTGTGGATATTCGGGCCTGTCCAGTGGGTGGAGCCCATGAATCTGGCGGTGTATCATGGGTCGACTGTGGGGGAATATAAAACTACGCAGCTTTCTTGGGTGTGAGCTCACGCACTGACCCGTAAAACAGTGAGCCATCTTGTGTGCAGAACATGAAGGTACCCAGCTTTCTTGGTTGGCACAGTTGACTCGACGTCTCTGTCTGTAAATCCCGCATCTCTGGCCATGAAAGGAGGGGGGATCTTATAGCGCGAGCGCGGCTTGTAAAACGCACAGGTCTGGCCTCCAGAGCACGTCTCCGCTTCACGGAGCGACGGTTCTGGCTTGCTTGGATACGCATAGATACGCCGTGACGAAGCGGACCTTCAGTGAGAGGCGAGCACTGCGTATATCCTCGGCCCGTAACGCATTATCACCTCCACGGCTCCACAGCAACCTAGTGAGGATCACTCATCCCCCTCAAGACCTTTGCTCTCTCCCCTCCCTTCCCTCAAGGTCATTCCTCTGCCACTTGGGGTCGTATAAATGCTACCCCAACAGCCCCCACCCCAGTTTCCAGCCTCCCCCTTTCCCTCCCCACTCTCCACTCCCCAGCGAACGCCTGCGATACACCGTAACGCTAAGGCCAGGACTGGCATCCCGAACAAAGACGGAAAGCCAGAGAGAACAGTCGCCGATTCCCCCTTGATATAATCGCGCCGACGGATCCCGCTATGCCCAGAGCGCCCAGCCGTCGCTGGAGCCGTGCTAGAGGCTTATGCCATCATTTTATGCACCCGTGACAAATAGCTATAAGGCTCATTAGGCTCCCGACGCAGACTGGGGAGGCGGGCTGCTCCCACAGCGGCACGCCACATTTCAACAGCGCCGCGCGAGGCCGACAATACGGATGAGGGAAATGGCCTAAACCTCGGGCGGGGCCCCACGGCATGTATGCAAATGATCAGCTGATTGTTGGGCCGTCTGGCAGACCACGGCGGGCGAACGGAAGGAGCTGGGTGTTACAAAGGCGGGGGGGGGGGAGAGAAGAGATACTATTGATGCGAGAGCCAGGATGCAGAGAGAGAGAGAGAGAGAGAGAGAGAGAGAGAGAGAGAGAGAGAGAGAGAGAGAGAGAGAGAGAGAGAGAGAGAAACTCCTGCGAGTTGTTCCAGTGTCCCACAAGTCCAGGCTGGCAACACAGTTATTCTTCCGGCTGACTGAGACAACACAACTCCCTCCTCCCCTGCCATCCCACCCTCCCTCCCTCCCACTCCGGCAAGATTAGAAAAAAACAAAAACAAAATTACATCAAAATCAAACTCGACCCCCTCACTCGACCCCCTCACTCGACCCCCTGGGTTGGAATGCCGAAGATTCGTTCTCAAGAGTCTGGACCTTCATAGGCAACACTGGAAGCGTATCACCGACAACATTAAAGATGACATTAGCCGCAAAGCAAACGAATAGTCACCCTTACCCACCCTCCAAAGCGAAGACATCCCCCCCCCCACTGCGAGGAAGAACGTGGTACAACACCCACAGACGATATCAGAATAATGCACTGTGGGGGAGGAGGAGGAGGACGTGCACCCTTCTCCCACACACACACACACACACACACACACACATCATCATCTCGCGCGCCCCACAAGAACGACACGACCCCATACGCGAACTCTCTCCCGAGGTCGTCTGCTGACGTTCGCGATTGATGACGCCCACTTTCGGTCATCAACCTCCTCCTCCTCAGGGAGGGTCGTGACGACTCGGTCGACTCTGCGTCAACAACCTCAAAGTGGAGGTGCGTGACGTGACGACCTCAGCCTCAGTCGTCAGCACCGGCGGGTGTTGGTCGGGGTGGCTGATGTCGGCCCGACGGTAATGGCCAAGGTCAGTTGGTGGGGATGTCGGGCCCGACTGTCGGATGTAAGTCGGTCGCGGGTGCCAGGGGAAGGGGGGGGGGGGGGGTGTTGGCTGTGGGGGGCTAAGGGGGGGGGGGCAATAGTACCGGCATCAGCGACACCAATAAAAACTGACGCCGGGGACGGAGACGGACGGTCGGCCTTATTTGACAGGGCGAGAAATTCCAAAAATGTATCAGCGCCTCGCCTTGCGACATTACTGGGAAATTGGCGTTTGTTTTCCCCCCTACACCCCAGCTGGCTTGTGTACAACGCTCCTGCTGCTGCTCCTGCGGGGTATACAGAAGGTATACACACGAGTATACACACCTGCAGAGTACGACGTACGGGTTACGTCCTGGGGTATGACCCGTCGTGTGTTCGAGAATCGCAAGTCAAGCTGTGACTCTGCCTCTTTCACCAGTTCCTCGCACCTTCCTTCCCCGGGAACAGTCCTCGACGCCTTGTCGTCTTTAGCGCCGATCTACTCCACTTCCAGAACTGCGGAAAATTTATTCATTATATTCCGGCCATAAAGATATATATGATCGCACATAAAACCACCCGATTTTGTCTTTTCTATTCCGTGTTCTTTTGGGTTGTCTTTCTCCTCGAGGGGAGGGGTCGCTGCCTGCGAGCGAGGGACGCGGAAGGCCAGCTGGCCGACAAACTCGGATGATGTTTGGTAAGATGGAAGATAACTCGACCTTTAAAGGGAAGCGTTGGAAGATAAGGAGGAGGAGGAGGAGGAGGTCATACGAGAGAGGTTCGGGTCGTGACAACAGGTCAGGAGACGTATGGTAATGCCGAACTGATTCTTAAGCATTACATAAGGAACAGAATAGTTTATATATATATATATATATATATATATATATATATATATATATATATATATATATATATATATATATATATATATACTTCAACCCTCTCTTCTGTTTCATACTATCTCTTCCCCTGCCCCAACCCTATCTTCCTCTCTCTCTAGCTATTTCAATGAGAGAGAGAGAGAGAGAGAGAGAGAGAGAGAGAGAGAGAGAGAGAGAGAGAGAGAGAGAGAGAGAGAGAGAGAGAGAGCCCGAGTGGTTGAGAGTGACATAGGCACCGGTTCCGCATGAACAACTGCACAGGAAAGTTCAACACTGAGACCTAACCCCCCAAAAAATAATCGCAACTCCAGCGATAAATTTTGTTTGGGAGCAGGTGTAAGAGGAGGGAGGGAAAGAGGTGAGGGAGGGAAGGAGGTGAGGGAGGGAAAGAGGTGAGGGAGGGAAGGAGGTGAGGGAGGGAAGGAGAGGAGATGAGGGGAAAGAGAAAGAGAGGAGAGGTGAGTGAATGGATGAGAATAAGGAGGAAAAGAGGAGGAAGAGAAGGTAAGGCAGAAAGAGGGAGGAAAGGAAGACAAGGGGAGACACGCGTATCAGAGTTACCGACCCAAGACATGAGGGAGGAACACGGGCACTGTAGGAGACCCCTGTGACAACCACTGTCCTACTGACTGTCTGGAGGATGTGGTACAGTGGCACACCAGCCGCACTGGTGGCAGAATGTATGAGAGCACCTGATTGGTGGAGGTGTAGCCAAGGCAAGATGTATGAGAGCACGTGACTGGCGGATGATTAGCCAATACCAAAATAAAAGGACAATAAACCATCCAAAAACAAAGGGGTTCTCGGGGACTGTAGTCGAACTGCATGACCATCTCTTTCTACTCCAGACGCACCTAAATCTCTCTTTCCAGAAAAAAAACAAAACGAAAATACATAAAATCGTCACATCAAAATGACGTAAGTATTAATAGCAATACACCACCTAATCGGCGTATTCTAAACACACCTCCTTCGTCAGCGCAAACGGTAACATCTCCTTACGCTATATTCAATACCTTTTCCTTCAGTGTAAGTTCACACAAGCTCTTGGAGGAGGTGCCACTCACGCCCCTACGTGTGCGTCTCCCCTGACCTGTGCGAGTACGTGAGGCGCTGGTCACCCCTGTACTCGCTACCGCCCGACCCATGATCGGGAAACAGATATGAATACTTTCCCCTCCCTCCCCTCCTCGCGCTCCCCCGCAGGCGCAGTCATCGGCGAACCGAAGCCGTAATCACGGAAATCATCTCCAACATGTATGTCGTGCTCTCGCGAGGTGGAGCTGAGAGGGGAACACAACAGCCCCCGGATCCAACTTTAATCTACCTGCACAGATGACCCGCGATCTATCCACAGATCCCTCCCCCACCTCCAGCTTCCGTCTGATCTGATCCTACGTGGAGAGGGATCATGGCTAACACGTCTTTCCTTTCATACATCTCATCAAAAATGTATAAAGACAAACCCCTTGCCTTCCCTCTGCAGTGGTGTTTGCATCAAACAGAAGCTGTTTATCGGCCACTACGCTTTGCCATTTTGTACCACGGTGTTCAAAACCATTCTAAACCGTTTCAGAGGAGGGAATTCCTCAGGGGCTTCAGTCCACAACATTCAGCGTGTAATCAACATAAATATTCAATGGGCATTAAGGAAGGAGTCACAGCTGGTACAGAGAGGACGAATGCTAGATGCAACCGGGGTCGTCACCTTGCTTCCCTGGCTCCATACACTCAAACATCGTGGATTCGAGGGGAGTGAGGTGTTCGAGGAATGCTTCGGGCCCGGCAGGAGTTGACACTCGGGCATGTCCAGACACGAGAGGTCGTAAAGTTGGTTCGGAGGGAATTTCGATCCCCAGGTGGGGCGGCTTTCTCCAGTACACTAATGAGCCTGGTTCGTTACTGTCCCGGAACACTGGTTCGTCAACGCTGGTCCGCCTCACAACCCCTGTTTCAGTAATGCGCCCAGAAGTGATTACTCACCAAGCGTGTTCGAATAACGCCGCTGCTTCGCTGGTATTCGAGCGACGGTTCGGGATGTGTTCTGGCAGGACAGTTGCGCGGGGTCGCGTATGCAAATAAGGGACGCCACTGAAATGAGCTTTATTGCATTTAGGCAAACTGCTTCGTACCCGTTAAAAGGCTGCTTCGAATATCTTTTGAAGCTCCGTAGGCAAAGAGCTTTCCCAGGAACGATCCCCCAATAATGCTCGAACCAAAGCGTTGGGGGGGGGGGGGGGGGGAATAATGGGGGATAAGAAGTTGCATTACTACCTCTGTGTCTCCTCCGTACTGCAGAGGGTGATGAGAGAGAGAGAGAGAGAGAGAGAGAGAGAGAGAGAGAGAGAGAGAGAGAGAGAGAGAGAGAGCCGGCTGGGAATCCTTCCCTCCTGTACTATCATTTCCCTCCCCCCCCAAAAAAAAAAAAAAGAGTAGGAGCAGATACAGGAGCTGAGAGCCTGCCATTCTGGCGCTGGTGTCACGAACGGTTACCACTGCCGTCAACATGACCAGACAGAGCTGGCACGCGCCTCGAAACAAAACAAGCGGGGAGGATCCTCCTCACATCAAAAAGCCACGGTCATAAACAGAACATGGGCGACACAAAAGACGACACAAAAACACAGACCAACAACCATACCACACACCACCACCACGAAGCAGGCACGACAACACCCGCCGACCACAGCCTAAACAGTACAACGACTCGTCCTGGTAACTTTCATTATTAACCACAGGCTAACGCCACCAACAGACTCACTTCAGGAGCCTTAGTAAGTTTATCTTGGCGGAGTGGAGGAAGGGGGGGAGAGGGGGGGAAGAGAGGAGAGGAGAGGAGAGGAGAGGAGGAGGAGGAGGAAGAGGAGGGGAGGCAAAGGAAGAAGAGTGGCACCAGCAGAGGGAGGGGAAATGTGCAGAAGAATAGACACAGGGGAGAGGGAAGACTACGAAAGGAGATAGGAATAATGGCGATGGTTGTGTGTGTGTGTGAGTGTGTGTGTGTGTGTGTGTGTGTGTGTGTGTGTGTGTGTACGCTGGGGGACGAGGAGGGACGGGTCATTATCAATGGGAGGGCGTGGAAGACGTATAACAGAGTAACTGGGAAGGACAGAAACCAGAAGGCGTGATGGTCTACGCAGAGGCGTATGGGGTGATGATGTTTGTGGGATGTGGGGAGGTCATAAGGCGAGTGTGGTGGTGGTGGTGGTGGTGGTGGTGGGTGGTGTTGGAGGGCGGGGTGAGGAGTGACCGCGGTGGTGGTGGTGGTGGTGGTGGGGCAGAGTGAGGTGGCCAGCCTAATACTTCCTTATTACGTGAGGGTGGAGACCCGTCACTCCTCCCCCACTCCCCCCTCAGACTCCAGCTGATCTCGCCACAGGGGAGGAGGGTGGCGCCCCCGGCGGGTGGAGGGTAATGACATGGGCTGGATTTTATAGGCTCGGCTGCATCGCCATGAGAGGCGCTCACCTCACCTGGCCAACCCCAGCACTGCCTTCCGACGATGACCACCCTCCGTGAACCAGGGACAAACCAACCCAGGAGTACGATGGCACGACCCGCAAGCACCGCCGCGGTACGACCCTTGAGCACGGAGGATGGGCGAGATGGCAACGACCCTCGAGCACGACGGCACGACCACCCTCAGGTTTAGGTCAAAGGCCAGACCACCATGCCCATGGGTCGAACCGTCGTGCTCAAGGCTCGAACCGTCGTGCTCAAGGGTCGAACCGTCGTGCTCAAGGCTCGAACCGTCGTGCTCAAGGGTCGACCCGTCGTGCTCAAGGGTCGTACCGTCGTGCTCAAGGGTCGTACCGTCGTGCTCAAGGGTCGTACCGTCGTGCTCAAGGGTCGAACCGTCGTGCTCAAGGGTCGAACCGTCGTGCTCAAGGGTCGTAACGTCGTGCTCAAGGGTCGTACAGATGAGGCCATGAGAGTCAGGCATGTGCTTTGGCAAGCTCCTCCACCTTCAAGAGCCGTGTGTAACATCGGGAGAAAACCTTATACCTTATACTGGAAGGAATCCTGATACTCTGCACTATGTATGTCGTGTGTTGCCTTACCTCGTATCATACCACTGGGCCCAACCTTTACTCTCCAGTGTTAATGCATTGCACCGTCTGTACACACGCCCTAGACTTGCCTCCACCCATGTGCCCTTCACCCATGCCATGACTGAGGTGCTCCGCCTACGTGTATTTAGACAAAAATCAGACTTTAAAACCTAAATACTAACCCCGTGTCGCCTCCCTGGCAAGCCAGCGCAGCAAAATAATGATAAAAAAAAATTCTTATGAAGGAGCGTAAAGGCGCGGGAGTCGTAGATAAAAGTGAGACAAAATCGTAATTCTGGCTGTAAAACTTTGGCAGACTAGAGGCCGGTGGTGGCTGGCGGTGGCTGGGAAGCACTTCTCGCTCCCCAACGGCTTCCCAAAACATCGCCTGTAAACGTGGCGAGGACCAGCCCCGCGCTACGCACAGCAGTCTTGGGTGTGGCGTGAGATAAACCACAAAATCACCGTGGCTGGAGGGGACCGACATGATAAAACGCCACAGAACTGTTGAATAGATGTGGTTGCCGGTGTGCGCCCGGGGTCTCCCGGGAGAGGGACTTTTCTCTTCCCTCTCGCCCCACACATGGATTACACCTCTTGCAGACGTTTCGTTTCTTTGTATTTTCAAGTCCATTGGTTGCTCCGGCCGCCGCCGCACTCCCTCCCTAATCGCTCCCTGGTTGCCGCCAGCACGCGTAGAGCCTCTCGCACACGCACTACGACCACGTAAAAGGAAAATGAATAAAGGGTTAAAAAAAGAAGGAAGGAAAGATCAAGACCCCCTCCCCCCCCACGAGACTCCATCCTGGGTGCCACCGCGAGCTGCTCCGCGGCAGGGTGCTCTTGACCCTCCTGCCGCAGCTGAAGGGGGAGGAGGGGGATCCTCGTAATGCTTGTGAAAGCATTTCACGGGTGACGAGCCGTACCTACCTTGGGGGCCGCACCCGTCAACCTGGGCGTGTTGTGATAGAAGGGAGAGGTTGGGGTGGGTAGAGAGAGAGAGAGAGCCCTTTAGGTGAGAGTTGAATAGGGTGGGCGAGAACCCCCGGGCTGCGAAAGAACTCGTCATACCAACAACTTCGGTTGAGAGAGAGAGAGAGAGAGAGAGAGAGAGAGAGAGAGAGAGAGAGAGAGAGAGAGAGAGAGAGAGAGAGAGAGAGAGAGAGAGAGAGACGGCGGGTGGGGTGAGTCAGTGGGTGGGGACAGGGCGGGCCTGAGGCTATAACTGTGGGTGGCAGGAGGAGGTGCAGGGATGGATGGGAGAGGATGGAGTGTGTGTGTGTGTGTGTGTGTGTGAGGCTGCCCAACCCTCCCACCGCTGGTTGTCGCTCGTCTGATCTGATTAGCTGATTTCCCTGGCGTGTTGACCAAGCAAGTTGCTTGCTAACTGCCTCCTGCCATCACAGATCTGTGGTCACACACAAACACACACACACACCACACTCTCTTGGGCACCGCAGCAGACATCCTGGATCGTACCGAGGCTATTCTGAGCCATACACAGCGTAGCCATACTGAGCCATACACTGAAGATACACTGCTACTCTGAACAGGGAACCGTCATCATACTCCTAACACAAGCGACGAAAATACGAGGAAATACGAACACACGGTGATATATGTCTACAGCATCGTCGACCGGGTAATCACCAGTCTTTCCCTTGTAAAGAATTATCTCTACACGTCCTCATTTTCGGCAGGAGGAGTCTAGACGACCTGACTCCCGCTGCAGAGGGTCGCTACGGGTCATCATCTCATGCGAAAGGTCCTCCTCTAACTGTGTCGTCTTCCCTCAACCACATCTTTCTCCCCCTGGTTTTCCTCCCCCAGTTCCCCAATTCCTACCTCGTCCCCTACCATTCCCAGGCCTTGTCGATCTCCTCCCCGCCCCACCTCTTTCCCCAGCTCCCCAAGGGGCCTCACCCCTCCCATGCTCCTGACTGAGCCATGAGTGGGTTACCTCACCAAGCGCTCAATGTCCGTCATGATCCGTCTCTCCCTTACTCACCCTCCCCTTCCGTCTTCCCCTCGTCCACTTCCCCTTCCCCGAGGGTCTCCCTCTCCCTTCCCCTTTCCTTTACTTCTCATCTTCCTGCCCAGTTCCTCCCCGCCTTTCACGTCCTCTTTCCGAGGCCTCTCTTCTGAGATGAAAAACTTATGACGTTCTTTCTCAATTTTTCTCACTTGGTGGACACAATCCTCTCTCTCTCTCTCTCTCTCTCTCTCTCTCTCTCTCTCTCTCTCTCTCTCTCTCTCTCTCTCTCTCTCTCGATATCATCTGGACTCATAACTGACTGAGTGAATAGTGTTTACCGTCCGGTTAGAATCTAGTGCACTTCAACGTGGCTTGTCTTTAATTTTTTTGCCTTTTTGTTCTGAAAAAGAGTAAATGACAGAAAATTATGAAAAAATTATATATATATATATATATATATATATATATATATATATATATATATATATATATATATATATATATATATATATATCGGTTAATCTCTTGACAGGTCAAAGGAGATGGTCAAGTGGCTGTCCAGTAATCAAGTTCGAGACCATTACTAATTTCTTATGGCCATTTCTGAGACGTCAAGGCCATTTCTAAGTGTTTATGGCCATTTCTGACCATCCCATTCCATTATCTGCCTTCCTGTACCAGTCACATTAATCATCTCTGCTCCTGACTGTGACCCTGTACGCCCTCGTGTCACCCTCCGCCATCCTGTAGCAGACTTTGCTGTTCATCTTTATAAATGAAGATGTACACAAGGGTTCTCATCTGACACCATATCACCTGGACACTGTTATCGTTAGAGGGTATTTACGGTGTAGTATCTTACCACTGTATTGATGGATACACACACACACACACACACACACACACACACACACACACACACACACACACACACACACACATATATATATATATATATATATATATATATATATATATATATATATATATATATATATATATATATATATAAACAAACTGCTTTTACTCTGCAAATTTCACTAACACATCCTGGCTCCATCCCCTGCTCCACCACTCCCCTCACACACACTCACACACACACCCCCAGGCCGCGTCACTCGATCAGGGGCGTTGATGCAGCCTTCATTAGCAACATTCCGGCGTGTCTCACACTGACGGTAACTCATTTAATTACTCACGATTCATTAAAGGACGCCAAGTGACAGGTGAGATGATTTATGGCTCTGTGTGTGTCCTCATGGGAGATGGGTGGGTGTCGAACCCTCCGCAGTTACCCTTCTGGAGGAGGGAGGGGGAAGTGGGAGTCCACTCTTAGCCAGAGTGGAACCAGGAACCTTCTGACATATTGATTCTCTCCAGCCACATCTCCCCGTCCGCCGTGGTGTTGATGCCATCTCCCTGTTCGACGGGTATTATTTCGGCCGCTGCTCCCGTCATCTGCCTGCGTGTGTCCCATAATCCCTGGGCTCATGGCGCGCTGTAGACGCCGCTTCCCGTAGCTTCATCATGCAGACCAACCACACGAGGATTGAGCGTTACACTGCCTCCTCCGTCTTGCCTCAAAACAGCCAAGAAGTTGGATCCTCTCTCTCTCTCTCTCTCTCTCTCTCTCTCTTCTTCCAACTTTCCCACCCTGATGAGACAGGTGGACAAATACCTGAACTGCTCACATAAACCTCTGCTGTGTCTCATGATGTTTAGTTTCCCTTTAACTCGAGAGGGCAATGATTGGGACATATCTGAGAGGGCAATGATTGGGACATATATGAGAGGGTAATGATTGGGACATATATGAGAGGGTAATGATTGGGGACATATCTGAGAGGGTAGGGACATATATGAGAGGGAAATGATTGGGACATATCTGAGAGGGTAATGATTGGGATATATCTGAGAGGGCAATGATTGGGACATGTTTCTAAAGATGAAGGACAACGACAGCAACAACAAGAACAACAAGAACAACAACAACAATAACACTGCTCTTTAAACCTCCTAATTGTTCTGAGCCATCCGTCCACCTCCCCCCCCCCCCACCCTCAAACCCCCTCTACAACCTGTTCCTCTCCAACACCCCCCTCCCCCTGCCCCTTCCCTCACACCTTGCCTCACCGACAGATGGGCGGCCTCGTGTGTGTGTAGGCAGACCGCCCGCCCTCCCGCCCGCCCTCCCGCCCGCCGCCCAGATCGCCGCCCACTCCAGGGGATTATCCGGGGGATCGGGCGTCAAGGGTTGCACATGTGATAGGGGGGAGGAAGGGGGGGGGGGTGCCACGCGTGGGGCGGCCAGCAGTTAGGCTTAAACCACTCACTCTCCCCCTTCCCCAAACATGGCCCGGAAGGGGGGGGGAAAGGGAAGGGGGAAGGGATAGGGGGATGACAGGGAATCGCTGAGGGTCAAAGGACCGGGAGGGACAATGGGTAAGGGGAGGGACGGGCTGGGGTTAGGGGGTCGGCATGGGGAGTTGAGCGGGGGGTGATATGGAGATGGGAAGCGGGAGGGGAATGGAAGAGGAATAACGGACAACGGGAAGACGACAGAGGAAACAGAAAGTGAGACGGAAAACGGGAAACTGATACACAAAAAGGAAAACGGAGTAAACATGAAGGGATGGAGGCAGAAAAAAAAGAAAAGGAAAAACGGGAAGGAGGAAAAGGAGGAGGGACTGGGGGGGGAGGGGGTGTTCAGGGGTAGTGGGAGAGGGGAAGGAGAGATCATAATGGCCGCCATGACACATGTTGCTCACGTTCACACACACACACACACACACACACACACACACACACACACACACACACACACACACACTAATGAACCCGTTAATCACTCGGTACCCCGAGCCAAACCAAATGATCATCACAATGATCATTATGAGCTACATATAATCACACCGGGCCACGGTGATTATTACACGAAAGTGCACTTGGGAACTTATTGAATTTCATTTTCCCCGTGGACTCATAGGAATATATATATATATATATATATATATATATATATATATATATATATATATATATATATATATATATATATATATATGTGTGTGTGTGTGTGTGTAAACACACATCCATCTACCTATATACCAAGAGAGAGAGGTACGGCCACCTGACTGGCTCCCACGTCAGTCCTTTCTGGTCAGCGTCTGTGACAATTACAGCCGTGATGCAAAGCGTAATGGAAAGTTATAATTAATTCTAAAACAACAGTTTATTTAGAGGGAGAAATAAAATGTGTGTTTTTTTATGCATAGAATAAAAAAAATGATTCAAATGGTCCCATGGGTATTTTGATTCCACGCTAATGGTTTTTAAGTGCCAGCATATGCTGCGTTTATGCTAGCATATGCTGGCATACGTGTTAGAGGGTTTGGTTATACACATTTTGGGTATACTCTGCCATATACATCTTAGCACGTGCGGCAATATACATTTCAGGCTGGAGACTAGACGGGTGTGGGGTGGATATAGCCAGGGCGAGTCGGAGATATCCTGTTAAATCGTCACCATTCGAATACCGCCGGTGTAGAGCTGAGTTATCCGGATATATCTATACCATCCGGATATATAAACGAAGGCAAATCACCGCACAGGCCGGTACAGCCATCTACTGGTATTTAGGAAGATATATGATGGGCCAAATGAATATCTCTCTCTCTCTCTCTCTCTCTCTCTCTCTCTCTCTCTCTCTCTCTCTCTCTCTCTCTCTCTCTATATATATATATATATATATATATATATATATATATATATATATAACGTCAGAGCTCGTACAAAATAAAAATGGTCATTCATCCAGTAATAACCGCTGAATTACGATGCACGACACAGCTACACGACAGCACGACCCGAGAACCCGATGCACGACAGCACGACCCCAGAGCCCGAAGCACGACAGCACGACCCCAGAGACCAATAATAGAACACCAGAGCACGACGGTTAGAAGGGCCAGGTCAAAGGCCAGGCCATCATGTCCAGGGGTGTCGTAATGTCGTTTTCGAGGGGTCGTACCGCCGTGCCCCAGGGTCGTACCTCCTCGCCCCTGGGTCGTACCCTTCGCACGACCTACACTCCTCATCTTCACACACACACACACACACACACACACACACACACACACACACACACACACACTCCCTCCTCCGTCTCCCCAGCAACATCAGAGCGGATGCGAACCATCAGCAAACGACCTCCAGAACTACTCAGCCATGCTAACAAGACCTATCAAAACATCTGCCCTCCGCTGAGCCCTGCTGACACTGATATGGCTACCGGCACGATAAACCACTCAACCGAATATTCATACAAATACGTATCCCATAACCCATCGGTTTTACGGGAAACAAAAATATATATATATGTATGTATTATAAAAGAATATAAAGCAGAATCCCTCACAGCCCTAGGCTTAACCAAACAATCCCATAACGGCGGGGGAATTTCGGGAGATAAAGACATACACGGCGGCTTTGTGACAGTATCAGGTTTCCCGCCCGCCGCCATGTTGACAAAGGCCGCACCAGATGCGCAGCGGGAGGCCATTGTGCGCAGGCGCTTGAAAGGACCCACGGAGGTGTTAAATACCCCCTTTTGACCGCTCCTCCTGCGCCTATCCGCGCCGTTTGAGCAAACACTGTTAAAAATATACCCTCAAATGGTTAAAGAATAAGTAAATAAATGAATAAATACGAGTGTATTTATATTTATAATCTTCAGCAACGCGTCCAAGCTGGATCTCACTGATTAAAACTTTTTTCCCTCGGGTTTAAAACTAACTTCCGAGGAAAAGACTCACTTAAGCGTCCATAACTTCTCAAAACGAGTTAATGATTACTCAAAAGACGAGCTTATGATTTCTTAAAACAAGCGTCGGTAATTGCTTGGAACAAGCTTTAGGAATTATCTAAAAAATACAACTTTAACAATTAGTCTAGAAATGATTAGGTAGTGTCTAGGTCGTTTTTCCGGACTGGCTAATCCCAGATTAGGACACCATTCCTACCCCCTCCCGCCCTGGGACATCCCAGGTGTCCCATAACGTCAGGGTAAACACGGCTTAGAAAACGGCATGTCCGAATCAGCTTCGGTCTACGCCTCGGATAAGCTTAACTTTGTTTTGAGCAGTTTCCTTAGTCGTTAAGCTTTGCCTGAATACAAAAGGCTTTATATATATATATATATATATATATATATATATATATATATATATATATATATATATATATATATATATATATAAACAAAAACAGGCAGCCGCCCATTACAGGGGATGGCCGTAATAATAACTACAAAACAAAGAAGAGCGAAGCAAGCAACGCCGCGTCGCGCTGCGGCGGACGGGAGGGCAACGGAGTCAGTGCGGCGGAGGTGGATGTATGATTCAGTCCCCGCCACGTATGACGTATTATGTATCAAACGACAATACGCATCATGCGCCTCACTGACCCAGTCGGCCGGAGCGCGTTTAGGTGCTGCGCCCGGCGATCCGGCCGGAGATCAACCGCTCGACTGGATCATCTGCGTACAATGACAAGCCGTACGGGGGCGGGGAGGGGGGGAGAGGGGGGATGAGGGTGAATGGGCCAGGGCCAGACCCTCCTCCACCCCCCCAAAGGCGTGTCCACCACCACCACCACCACCACCACTACACTCTCCTGACCCCTCCACACACACAGAGCCTGCTGACCTTCCCCTCCCAAAGCCCCCTCTTCCACCACCTGTCCCTACCCCTCCCGCCCGCCCCTTACTCACACCAACCCCTCCCAACCCCCCTCTACTCTCCCTTAACACCCTTCCCCCTTCCCTCTTCTCATCCCCCATCCATCCGTCCCCCCCCCAACAATGCCGTGTGCAGGGGGTGGCGAAATTAGATACAATGGTATGAGTTGCTCTCAAACAGGATTTAAGGGCGAGGATCCGATGACAGGGAGGGTCGGGGAGGGGAGGGGAAGGAGGGAGAGGAGAGTACGGGATGGGAGGACGAGAGAGAGAGAGAGAGAGAGAGAGAGAGAGAGAGAGAGAGAGAGAGAGAGAGAGAGAGAGAGAGAGAGAGAGAGAGGAGTAATACTACCCATGTACTATGCGCCCTTAGTTTACTTTCCATTACCCCCCCTGGTGTACCTAGAGTTTACCTGAGGATGACTGGCTGCTGGGCTCCTCTTCCACCTAGCCCCCCCCACCCCCCTTCCCCCCAAAACCTGGTCCTTGGGTTTACCAAACCCGTCATATACATAACGTGTAACTATATACATACAGGATAACCAGGGAGGGGTTTATATATGTATATATATGTACGTGGGTTTACATAAGTGTGTTTACATGGGTCGGGTTTACACACGTGAGTTTACATGGGTGGGTCTACGTATGAGCGTTTACATCATTTGGATTTACAATTGTAAATTTACGTATACACTCACCACCAACACCACCACACACTCAACACGCTCACCACCACTCAACACACTCATCACCACCACACACTCAACACACTCACCATTAACACCACCACACACGTCAACACGCTCACCACCACTCAACACACTCATCACCACCACACACTCAACACCACCGCCACCACACTCACCACAACTCATCACACCACACACTCACCACACTCACACACCACACACTCAACACACTCATCACCACCACACACTCAACACACTCATCACCACCACACACTCAACACGCTCACCACCACTCAACACACTCATCACCACCACACACTCAACACACTCATCACCACCACACACTCAACACGCTCACCACCACTCAACACACTCATCACCACCACACACTCAACACACTCATCACCACCACACACTCAACACACTCATCACCACCACACACTCAACACACTCATCACCACCACACACTCAACACACTCATCACCACCACACACTCAACACACTCATCACCACCACACACTCAACACACTCATCACCACCACACACTCAACACACTCATCACCACCACACACTCAACACACTCATCACCACCACACACTCAACACACTCATCACCACCACACACTCAACACACTCATCACCACCACACACTCAACACACTCATCACCACCACACACTCAACACACTCATCACCACCACACACTCAACACACTCATCACCACCACACACTCAACACACTCATCACCACCACACACTCAACACACTCATCACCACCACACACTCAACACACTCATCACCACCACACACTCAACACACTCATCACCACCACACACTCAACACACTCATCACCACCACACACTCAACACACTCATCACCACCACACACTCAACACACTCATCACCACCACACACTCAACACACTCATCACCACCACACACTCAACACACTCATCACCACCACACACTCAACACACTCATCACCACCACACACTCAACACACTCATCACCACCACACACTCAACACACTCATCACCACCACACACTCAACACACTCATCACCACCACACACTCAACACACTCATCACCACCACACACTCAACACACTCATCACCACCACACACTCAACACACTCATCACCACCACACACTCAACACACTCATCACCACCACACACTCAACACACTCATCACCACCACACACTCAACACACTCATCACCACCACACACTCAACACACTCATCACCACCACACACTCAACACACTCATCACCACCACACACTCAACACACTCATCACCACCACACACTCAACACACTCATCACCACCACACACTCAACACACTCATCACCACCACACACTCAACACACTCATCACCACCACACACTCAACACACTCATCACCACCACACACTCAACACACTCATCACCACCACACACTCAACACGCTCACCACCACTCAACACACTCATCACCACCACACACTCAACACACTCATCACCACCACACACTCAACACACTCATCACCACCACACACTCAACACACTCATCACCACCACACACTCAACACACTCATCACCACCACACACTCAACACACTCATCACCACCACACACTCAACACACTCATCACCACCACACACTCAACACACTCATCACCACCACACACTCAACACACTCATCACCACCACACACTCAACACACTCATCACCACCACACACTCAACACACTCATCACCACCACACACTCAACACACTCATCACCACCACACACTCAACACACTCATCACCACCACACACTCAACACACTCATCACCACCACACACTCAACACACTCATCACCACCACACACTCAACACACTCATCACCACCACACACTCAACACACTCATCACCACCACACACTCAACACACTCATCACCACCACACACTCAACACACTCATCACCACCACACACTCAACACACTCATCACCACCACACACTCAACACACTCATCACCACCACACACTCAACACACTCATCACCACCACACACTCAACACACTCATCACCACCACACACTCAACACACTCATCACCACCACACACTCAACACACTCATCACCACCACACACTCAACACACTCATCACCACCACACACTCAACACACTCATCACCACCACACACTCAACACACTATATATATATATATATATATATATATATATATACACCTTCCCCTCCTTGCCTTAACTAGATCTCCAGACACGCGCCTCGCCCCTTGTTCAATCTGTTGACCTTGCTGTTCCAAATCACCGACACTCACCCCTTCCAACCAACCCCTGCCCCTTCCCCCTCTCCTCATACTTTCCTAAAGCACCCGAACACCCAGGGCACACTGTGGGCACCAATTTGCAATCAGATCCCCCTTCAGACGGAGATGTGAAGTGGCTGGCGGAGAGGCAGCCACTAAACACGATCACAAACACTCAAGGACGGACACCAAGGCTTGTTATCAATTTCAAAATGGGGGAGGAGGGAGGGAGGGACGGGACGGGGTGGCCTTAATTTGCGTATGTATATACGCAGAGCGTTTGTGTGGTGAGTGCGGGTGATGAAGGGTGGTACACAGAATGAGTTGAGAGAGAGAGAGAGAGAGAGAGAGAGAGAGAGAGAGAGAGAGAGAGAGAGAGAGAGAGAGAGAGGCGAGGCGAGGCGAGCTTAGAAAGAAAACAAAGAGAGAGACAGAGCGGGTGGCGGACACCACCTTCTGTTCATCCCTTTCGCCAAGATCAACAATGGATCCCTTGTGTTTTACCGTTAGGAAATAATCCCATTTCCTTATTAATCTTCATACAGCTCCTGTGTGTGTGTGTGTGTGTGTGTGTGTGTACCATCTTACCACTACATACCACCCCACATAAGGCTGAACACATACCCAGGAGGACGACATCCCATCACGTGGTGATGGTCTCTGGTGATGGTCTTTTGGCGATGGTCTTTTGGCGATGGTGTATGGTGGCGATGGTCTTCTGGCGATGGTCTTTTGGCGATGGCCTATGGTGGCGATGGTCTTCTGGCGATGGTCTTTTGGCGATGGTCTATGGTGACGATGGTCTTCTTGGTGACGGTCTTCACAACCTTAACTTCCTCACGCTGAGCCAGCCACGCCGGGATCCGGCGTCTTAAAAACTTTCCACCGCTGTCTCGCTTGGGGTGGCGGGAGGTGGGTGGGTGGGGCGGCCGGCCACCACCACCACCACCTGTTACTCTCCTCCCCCCTCCCCCAACACCCCCCCCCCTCCTCCTCCCCCACTAAACACACACAGTTGTTACCCTGGACCACAACAACCCACACAGCTGTTCCTACCCGCACGACGCCCACCAGATGCAGCAGCTACATGGGGGACGACGTGGGACCAACCATCCCAGTGCTGAACTGCACATCTTGACTGGACGATCGACCTGACTGAATCACTTGACTGAACGATCGACCTGACTGAATCACTTGACTGAACGATCGACCTGACTGAATCACTTGACTGGACGATCGACCTGACTGAATCACTTGACTGGACGATCGACCTGACTGAATCACTTGACTGGACGATCGATCTGACTGAATCACTTGACTGGCACATTTTAGCAGACAATATATATATATATATATATATATATATATATATATATATATATATATATATATATATATATATATATATATATTCACCTTTTGACCTTGGTGCAAGGAATTCCTCTCAACAAAGCCGGTAATCCTGACCCCATGCACTGCTTTATGGCCTAATTAAGAGCATTCTTCCACTTCCCTTTCTCGGAATGCATATAACGATATAATTAGGCGTAGTGTCATTATTTGACTTCAATTAGGCGTCGAGTTAACGAGCCTGGCCTCCCTAAATATGCTCTATTTGTCCGCACCTCCTCAGGGTCTAGTTAGTGTGGGGGGGGGGGGTTCCTGATAATCTTAATATAACTTAATTGCTCATTATCATCTTTGCAATCACTTGAAGAGGTTTACTATCGTGTTATATTGAATCATACTGTGCCACTGTATCATTATATAATATGATACATCATCGTTATCATCACTGACACTAACATCATCATTAAACTCAGCCGCTCTTACCAAATGACAAGGCTTCGGTGGCGAATTAGATTGAGAAACTGCAAAGTCTTGTGACCGACTTTTTTGGAGGAGCGTGTGAGTGTGTGTGTGTGTGTGTGTGTGTGTGTGTGTGTGTGTGTGTGTGTGTGTGAGGGAGGGAGGATGAAGTTGAGAGTATACGTGAGTAAAAGTAAGGTTATGAGGCTTTGGGAGGGAGAAGTGGAGCGTTGAGGATGAACGGAGAGACGTGGAGTGTATTAGATAACCCGGGAGAGGGACGCGACAGCGGGTGGAGCCCCGGGAGCTGAGGTGGATCATATGGGAGATGTGAAACGGGATGGGGGTGGTAAATTTCCTGGGTCCTTTGAGGGCAAAGATGGTTACTCTTGGTGGTGTAGTAGTAAAAGTAGTAGTAGTAGTAGTTGTAGTAGTATTAGTATTAGTAGTAGTAGTAGTAGTAGTAGTAGTAGTAGTAGTAGGGGTCCCAACGGTGTTGTATGGGTGAGGAGAGTCTTGGGCCCGGATTACGAAAGAACGGAAGAGGTTGGACGTGCTGGAAATGAGACGTCTGAGGACAGCATGAGGTGAGAGGAGGACTCACTGCGTTAGGATGATGCTGTGAAAGTGTGGGTGCTCACAAGCCTCCAGAGGCATCTTCCTCCTCCTCACAAGGTTCCAGAGGCATCTTCCTCCTCCTCACAAGGTTCCAGAGGCATCCTCCTCCTCCTCACATGGTCCCAGGAGTATCTTCCTCCTCCTCACAAGGTTCCAAGGCATCCTCCTCCTCCTCACATGGTCCCAGGAGCATCTTCCTCCTCCTCACAAGGTTCCAGAGGCATCCTCCTCCTCCTCACATGGTTCCAGGAGCATCTTCCTCCGACTCCGGACGGCGCTGCACCCCTTCCCACCTCCTTAAGAAGCGTAAACATCCTTACTCCCCATGTTCTCGGAATACGCACAGTTTTCCCTCGACTTCACTCGGAAGGCCTTGTTGTTCTCAACACCTTCCTCTCCCCCGTTCTCTATACCATGCACTATCCCCTAAACGTAACCCCGTCTTTTAAAACCAGGTAACACACTTTTCCACCTCAGGTCCCTTTGCGAGGGAAAACGCCACCTTCTCAACCCCCCGCGCCACACAACGTATCTCCCCTCTCCCCACCCCCTACGCCACTTTTTAAAAGATGCATAGACCTAACTCTCTCCTTTCTTCTTTCTCCTCTCTCTTCTCTTTCCCCCCTTAGAGCCCCGCTAGCTTTTCAAAGCCTAGCAGGGCGGCGTTCAAACTCGCCCTCAGCGGAACCTTGTTTCAATAATGCCCTCATTACCGCCGGCTTCAACTTCAAAACCATACCTTTACCAGCTAACATCACGCTAACAACAACAACAAAAATAATAATAACGTAACAAAAAAACATGACAAACACAGTAGCTTACAAAAAGAAAAAAAGGAGTCATTCAGACAATTTTCCTTGCTTCATTAAAACAATTAAACTCGCACGCAAGTGTGGAACGTTTTTTTTTTTTCTTCATAATACGAAAAGTCAGTTCAAATTTAGGTACTGAGAGAAGCGCCGCCGAAGGTGGCGCTCACCCGGGGGAGGAGGTAACTGATCCGGGCGCGGTTGGCGAGAAAGTTACGATTTTGGCGGGAAAGTTAGATTTGGCGCGGAGGGAGGGGATTTAATTTACACGGGAGTTTAATTCACAGCGAAGCTGAATTTGGAAGTAGAATTATATTTGGTGGGAATGTTGCATATACTGCAAAAAGTTCATTTTAAATGGGAATTGTCGGCTGGATCGGGAACGGGAACGGCAAATTCAGTAAACATTTTATTTTGGCGTGGGATTTGGTCGGGCTGGTTTGATTTAGTGGCAACGGTAAAAAATTTGGCGAATAGTTAACAGCTGGCGGGAACGGGAAGACGTGATGGGAAGTTTTAATTTTGGCGCTGGGGAAAGGGGGTTGGGGAAGGAGAGGGGAGGGAGAGGGGGAGGTTAAATTTGGTGAAAGGCTCATATTTTGACGCAAGTTAACTTAAGCGACAAGGTCAGGTTTGGCGGGGAGGGGAGGGGGGAGGGGGGGCTAAAGTAAATATTGTTGGAATGTTAAATTTGGCGTGAAAGTTAAATATGCTAAGGGGCTTCTTCTACTCCTTCGCTGATGGGTTAAATAGAACGTAAAGGTTAAATCCAGCGGAAGTCTTAACATATCGCAGGAGAAGGGTGGTGGTGGGGGTGTTAAATTATGCCGGAAAGGGTTAAATCTGTTGGGAGGTTAATAGCTCATGGGATGGGGTTGAATTTGGCGGAGAGGCTGAAGGGCTTCTCCTCGCCACCCACCCACACCCACACCCACCCGCCGCCAGAGCCCAGTAATTAATTACTCACCCCACGTCGGCCATCGGCCGCTTACAACCTCCCTCCCTCCCCACATCTTCCCTCCCCAACGATGCAACAGACCCCACCTAACCCTTCCCTCCTTCCCTCCTCCCCCGCCCGCCATATGTTTTTACGAAGTGCGCGTTGGTAGCACCACCATGACCGGGATGGCGTATATACTAAACGCCGTCAGGCCACTTAGATTAGGTCCAGTGACACCCCCCCCCCCCCCCCCACTCCATTATGACCACCCCGTCCCCTCCCTCCCTTCCCTTCACCAACTTACGATCGGCCCCTTAATTACCCGGTGACCAGACGATTCGAACCTCACTAATCACGCCATTAGCGTTATTGGCTCCACTGCTTAAGTGTAATTACCTTTATAAACTGGTGATTAGCCTCGGCTAACAAGCGTGATTTGGGCCTACGGGATATGAGTAATTAATCCCATACGGCTCGTACAGGGGGGGGGGGGGGTCGTCTTCAACCTGACCTTTGGTGACCTCTGCTGACGTAATACGTTATGCTCTCCATTACCTTAACGGATATGACGTTCCCGCTGACCCACTTTCCTAACCTGCTATGAGCAGGAGTAATTACCCACAGGGAATGAGGTGCAATTAGCTCAAACTTCTTCCACTTATTACCGTCCCCGACCATCTTACATTTTATTGCACAATGATTTTTATTTTCTGTTCATCCAGTTGGCTCTCCTATATCCGGGCCCGTCCGTGGCACCGTGTGTGTGGCACGCACGCGCGTCTACTACCACTACTACTACTACCACTACTACTACCACTACTACTACTACTACTACTACTACCACTACTACTACCACTACTACTACTACTACTACCACTACTACTACCATCCCTCTCATGCAGAAACCAACTCAGCGGAGTTCTCCAGTCTATCAAAGCTAACTGGGAATAACTTAGCCCTCTGTCGGAGCTAACTTATCCAAACTTATTAGCTGTGCCAAAGCTGATGCAGTCTAACTTATTCACTCCATCAAAGGTGATTTCGTTTAACATCAGCTGTAATCAGCGAGACAGCTGAAGTTATCTGCTCCAACAAAGCTAACTCAGTTTAGCTTCGCCGCGTTAGCTGCTTCCTTTCTTTCCATACAGCTTCTCTGTTTAGCTTTCTGTGTCGTCAACGCTTACGAAACCAGTTTGATCTGAGTGAGGAGTTCTCTCCCCCCCCCCCCCACCTTGTGTGAGAACCAGGGTGTCTCCCTCACTACGAAATTCTCAACGGATCCAAACCAGTTTAACGAAATCGCTCGGGCGTGACGCCTTTTACCTACATCAATCGGTGGCAAATCCAGATTTACCTCTCACCCCCCTCCCACACACACACACACACACACACACACACACACACACACACACACACACGGGCGATTAATGAATAAACCAGTTTAATCTACTATCTACGTCACCCACTGCCATGTGGATCTACAGCTGTATTCACTGACCACTGTTAAACTAGTCTGTCATGAGATTTCTATCACTAAACAGGGAAAAAAGGTACCTTTTGCCGTCACACCAAAGAGATAAAACGTATTCTAATGAGTTCAATAAAACTGAAAACCTCGGGTCATATTCCACCAAGTCAGCAACCGTCTTCCTTCACACATCGCAGGATCTGTGTATTAAGCGAGTTTATCCAAGCCTTCGTGAGGAGGAGGAGGAAGAACTCCCAAACCAGTTTAGTCCAGGAGGAGACGTCACTAAACCCATTTAGTCCCTGCTTCACGCTAGTTTAGATCACCCTTTATTCTTATCTTTACCGATATAACGATAATCTATCTTTATTACCGTAACTAACAACCAGGAAGAAAGAAAACTGGTTTTATCTATCGTGTTTCTGGGGGAGAAATACTAGATTAGGTGTTGTTTCCCTGTGGGAGTGGGGGAGTGAGGCTTTGAGAAGACAATAACTATGATGACCCTCCTTCGCCTTTCCTCCCCACTGGGGCGATTACTGAGGGTGGGAGTACACATGATGGTGATGCTCGTGTGGGAGGTGGGGAGAGCGAGGGTTGGGGAGGGAGAGGAAAGGGGTGGGCGATGGGAAAAGTGGGGAAAGAAAGAGGAGAGATGGATGGGAAATGAATCACGAGAGAGAGAGAGAGAGAGAGAGAGAGAGAGAGAGAGAGAGAGAGAGAGAGAGAGAGAGAGAGAGAGAGAGAGAATAACATTAAGTAAATCATAACAACATACCAAGATATAACTAAGATAACTAGCAATTAAGTGATGATCTGCGGGTGACATAGAATCATACAATAAAACGAGAATCAAAATTACTCACAAGCTCAGGTAATCAGCGATTGCAACATGAAAATCTACAAGCGAGAAAAATACAACATTCGACAAGTCCTACAACCTCCAGGCATTGATATGATCCACAACTCGAGTTTTATGATGCACGCATCCACAAACAAGCACACACACACACACACACACACACACACACACACACACACACAACCCAGCCAAATATCTGGTCCAGCGCACCGATGAGCAAGCAATACTTACGACAGATCTGAAAGTACAACAACTTCGCCTGAACCAATACGATACTTCTTTCGACACGTACTGCTGTATACGTACGCTCAAATTCGCCGAGTTATTCCTGCTGAAGTCGAACTTCGTGTACTAGAGTTGTATACAAATTGCCTGAAATGCAAAGTTGATAATAAAATGGAATCATAACAGTTCCCTCCCCCCCTCTCCCGGGGGTGGGGAGTCTTGCCGTAGTATTGGAACGTACGATGATCTATCAACAAGTGATGTACGATGATTACGCCTGCCAGGGCTGAGAGAGTTGAACGATGTACAATGATAGCACGGCAGCATACGAGAGCGTGAGTGTGGACGATGTATAATGACGATATATTATCCTATCATATATATATATATATATATATATATATATATATATATATATATATATATATATATATATATATATATATATATCTTGCTTCTCATTAAGTGACCCATAAAATGATTTTCTTTATCAAATCGTGTTCGTAATGTTGACATTTCGATGAAATACATACAAATGAGGAAATACAAATCAAAAGGACTAGTCTCGTCCGGGGATAATTGGGCCTAATTGGATATAAATTGGATATCTTATGACAACAATTTCTTTGAGCGACACCCCTCCATTTTCTTCAGCTGATCCGGCCAATCCCTCTAGGGTAAACCAATCAGTATACCAATCCTGCAAATCCCGGTATGATCAACAAATCAGATCGGCCCCATTCGATGCTCTCAAGTCTTTTAATTATTCTGTAATAGATTGACAAAATATCTCCATGATTTTTAATTAGCATTATGCTTTATCCTAGACTTACACACACACACACACACACACAAATGTATATATATATGTATATATATGTGGACGTATGTATGTACATGTGTATGGGGGTGGGTTGGGCCATTTCTTTCGTCTGTTTCCTTGCGCTACCTCGCAAACGCGGGAGACAGCGACAAAGGAAAAAACAAAAAAAAATATATATATATATATATATATATATATATATATATATATATATATATATATATATATGCCCATAGCATGAACAGTTCACTTAACACTTATGATAAAGTGTCTGATGAGAAGCAAAGATGCTTAAGTGAAACCTCCCTTCCCCTTCCCCCTCACCGACGCTTGGGATGGGTAATGTTATTGTCATTCAAATCATATCTTCAAACTTTAGAGAGAGAGAGAAAAAAAAGTTTTTAAAACTTTGGAGATAAGACGCAACTTTCTCTTCTCTCCTCCTCCTCCTCCTCCTCCTTCTCCTCCTCACCCCCCACTTACTCCCCTCCCTCCTCCCCTGCCTCCTCTCCCTCCACCGTTCCATTACCGTAGAATTAAAGTGACATTAAAACTCCTGAAATACATCACAATACAGCCGGCTTCAAATGCCTGAATACATTCATCGACATTTATTTCATATATATATATTTTTTGACCTATCAGCTTTCAATGAACTTACACAAAGTACATTTGTCCTCTTGAAAGTTTTCATATTTTGTGGCGTACTTCCCACTCGATTCGTTGTGCGAAATTGTGTAAGATTGCTTTTAAAAATTTTTCTTTTGATTTGTTTTTCACAATACGCGAAGGAGGCAATTTTTCCTTTCTTCACAACAGGTTCATAAAACATGTTACATGCCCACGAACGACGTGTACGACGCTTGACCACACGAACGACGGGCACGACGCTTGATCACACGAACGACGTGTATGACGCTTGACCACACGAACGACTGGCACGACGCTTGACCACACGAACGACTGGCACGACGCTTGACCACACGAACGACGGGCACGACGCTTGATCACACGAACGACGGGCACGACGCTTGACCACACGAACGACGGGCACGACGCTTGATCACACGAACGACGGGCACGACGCTTGACCACACGAACGACTGGCACGACGCTTGACCACACGAACGACGGGCACGACGCTTGACCACACGAACGACGTTACGACCCTTGGGTATGGTGGCTTGGCACTTGACCGACCTGGCCCTCCTGACCCAAAGGTCGTACCGTTGTGTTCACAGGTCGTACCATCGTCCTCAAGGGTCGCACAGTCGTCCTCAAGGGTCGTATCGTCGTGCCCACAGGGGATGAAAGAGGTCATCCTTCAACATGCCACATTTTTACCAACAGAACGAACAAAAGTGTTGTGCGAGAATTTTGATCCAAAAATCTACAAATCTGGAACATCTGGCCGGAATATATATATATATATATATATATATATATATATATATATATATATATATATATATATATATATATATATATAATCTATCATTCAAAAAGGAGAGAAACGAAACAGCAAATATACGACAATACTGAAACAAAGAAGAGAAAGAACAAGTGTATTGGGCGAAATGCATAACCCCGCCCCACACAACGTGAGGGTGCATGAACGTGTGTGTGTGTGTGTGTGTGTGTGTGTGTGTGTGTGTGTGTGTGTGTGTGCGCGCGCGCGCGCGTGCGTTTCCTAAAATTATACGTGTAGCGCTTGGAATGTTTTTTTTGTTTTTTTTTTGGACGAAGCATTTAGATTTCAGAAAAATTTTATCACTGCGCTTGTGAGCAAGCACACACACACACACACATACACACACACACACACACACACATACACACACACACACACACGGCAGAGAGAGAGAGAGAGAGAGAGAGAGAGAGAGAGAGAGAGAGAGAGAGAGAGAGAGAGAGAGAGAGAGAGAGAGAGAGAGAGAAAACAATACTCAATCCCACACTTCGCGACAAAGCAAAAATATATATATATATATATATATATATATATATATATATATATATATATATATATATATATATATATATATATATATTCTTTAGCTGAGACAAGACAGAGATATAAGTGGATCATAAAACTCATCTCTGGTGAGCCGAACCTTTTCTAATTCTTACCCTCCCGGAAGGTGAGGAGGGAGGACCCCTCCTCACCACCCCCTCCAAGTGGAGGGCATCACCCCCCCCCCCCCGTCAATGCTCCCTCCTGCATGCCTTTCTTTCTAAAAGAAATAAAAAAAAAATCACCGGTCACAAAACATTGATATTTTTGATTTTCAAATTCATCTCTTTTTTTTTCCAATCCAAATTTTGTCAAAAATAATTTGAAAAATAAAGAAAAAAATATAAGGAATTACGTCCTTCAAAATCTAAGATAAAAGAACTTGAGAAGAAAATCTTAAAATAAGAAAGATAGGGAAAATATAATACACGTAATTCCCTCCCACCCACCCCCCCTCCAAAGAAAAAAAAATGAAAATAAAGGAAACGCGCGCGCGCTCGCGCGTTTCGGTCGAATTGGCGGGAAGAGGCGGAGTGCAAGAAGATAATATCATCGCTACATTGATTTTTCATTTGGCCATAAAAGATGAGATATGTAGCCTGGCCGGCATCAAAGCATCGCCCGGGGTTGTATTCTCTGGCGTTCGCCGCCCTGGCCCCTCCCCCACCCGGGAACTGCCGACGGGAAAAAATGAGAGAGAGAGAGAGAGAGAGAGAGAGAGAGAGAGAGAGAGAGAGAGAGAGAGAGAGAGAGAGAGAGAGAGAGAGAGAGAAGGAAAAAAAAAAGAAAATAAAGGTTCAGCCAATTTTAGAAAATGATTTGATTACGTACGGCCAAAGGAACCCCCGCTTTGATGACGGCGGTTTAGTGACGCTTTCTGCCCATAGATGGCACTGGGCGTGGCCGACCAGGGGGGAGGGGGAAGGGGGAAGGGGTGGGGGAGTGGGGGGGGGGGGGGCTTGTGCACTACGAAAGACGCTGCGTGCGTGCGTGCGTGCGTGTCGTCAACGCCACGATGAAAACGAGTTTAAGTAAGGTCAACCGTATGACCTTTTTTCTTTTTTTTTTTTAAAGGGATTTGAACGTACCTTAAATGCCGTTCACCCTCCCCCCCGGGGTCATGATAAGCCAGGTTCCTGTACGTAATTACTCTCACCTTAATCTGCCTAATGACATGAGACAGACTCGTCATTTTAAGGTTTAAAAAAAAAAACATAGATTGGTCTGGGTTGATCTCGCCATATATATATATATATATATATATATATATATATATATATATATATATATATATATATATATATATATATATTTGCGTGTGTGGACGTATGTATATACATGTGTATGGTGGTGGGTTGGGCCATTTCTTTCGTCTGTTTCCTTGCGCTACCTCGCAAACGCGGGAGACAGCGACAAAGCAAAAAAAAAAAAAAAAAAATATATATATATATATATATATATATATATATATATATATATATATATATATATATATATATATATCTGCCTCCCCCCCCTTCCATCTCTGCCTCACCATCACAAAATGAACAATCATAGACTAACATGAATATACATACGGTGTTGGGAGGAGAGGGGGGGGGAGGTTATGATTTGCATACTGAAGACAACAAGTTGGGGGGGAATAATACGTGGGGAGGGAGAGTTGGGAGGGATTAATACGAGAAGGGAGAGAGAGAGAGAGAGAGAGAGAGAGAGAGAGAGAGAGAGAGAGAGAGAGAGAGAGAGAGAGAGAGAGAGAGAGAGAGAGGTACGGAAGAGTTAAAGAGAAGATTATGCGAAAAAGCCATAGTTAATGGCGAGAGGGGTGGGGTGAGGGGTGAAAGGGGGAGGGGGTATAGAAGGAAAAGGGTAATGGGAGAGGGGAATGGGAGAGGGGAATGGGAGAGGGGAATGGGAGAGGGGAAGGGAGTGGAGGAAAGGGAGAGGAGCCCATGGGATACAGACGACACAATCAAAAAGGAATAAATCGGTCTTCGTAAAACACATGAGGTGGATGACGACCACGGAGAGAAAAGCTCTCAGGGGATCAAGGGGGGTCGCGAGTCTCTGGGGGTCATGAGTCTCTGGGGGTCGTAAAACTTTGAGAGGTCGTTAGGCTCTTGGTGGGGTCGTGAAGTTCTGGGGTCTTCAGGCTCTGGGGGTTCGTGAGGATCTGGGGGTGTCGTCAGGTTCTGGGGTCATTAGGCTCTGAGGTCATACGTACGGCTTTCCGAACACCGCATCTGACGTAGAGAACAACTGATGGAAACAAGAGCTGATGGAGACCACAACTGATGGAGACCACAGCTGATGGAGACCACTACTGATGGAGACCACAACTGATGTAGACCACAACTGATGAAGACCACAACTGATGGAGACCACAACTGATGGAGACCACAACTGATGGAGACCACAAAAGTTGGAGACCACAACTGATGGAGACCACAGCGGATGGAGACCGTATCTGATGGAGACCACAACTGATGGAGACCACAACTGATGGAGACCACAAAAGTTGGAGACCACAAAAGTTGGAGACCACAACTGATGGAGACCGCATCTGATGGAGACCACAACTGATGGAGACCACAACTGATGGAGACCACAACTGATGGAGACCACAAAAGTTGGAGACCACAAAAGTTGGAGACCACAACTGATGGAGACCACAGCTGCTGGAGACCACAACTGCTGGAGACTACAACTGATGGAGACCACAAAAGTTGGAGACCACAACTGATGGAGACCACAGCGGATGGAGGCTTCACCTGACGGAGACAACAGCAGAAGGAGACAAGTCTGGTTGACAATGCTTACGTTACAACATTCCCTCCTCCATTGTCTTACCCAGGATGGTGTTGGACACGCCGGAGGGGTCGTCGCTGGTGGGTTACGGTGGAGGACGACCAAGGACGAGGCTGGTAGGGAGTGTAAGGGACGAGTGGTCAACCAGAGACCAATCAGGTCAGGTCAGGTGAAGACACAGGCCTACGATAGCGAAGGCGAATCCAGGAGCGGTACTTGTGGTAACACCCGACTGGCACCTTTTGCCCCCCCCCCTCACCTGAGTGCCACCGGGACCTGTATGGCCCGACGCGAGGCACCGAGTGCCAGGCGGTGACAGTCTCTCAATACACTTCAAACTCAATCAAGCGGCTAGGGCCTGGCGCGGCCCGAGGGCTGGTGCCACGGAGGTGGGCTGGGAGGTGGGTTAAAGAGGGCTTTGTGGTGTGTGTGGGAGACCAAACGTGGGCTTTGATCTGCAGCCCCCCAGCTTGGTGTAACCCGACCACCACTCGCCCTCACCACACCATTACCCATACTGGCTTCCCTTAGTGTGTCTCCCCTACCTTGATACCCTTTACTTACACTGGTTTCCCTTAGTGTGTCCCTTTCATCCTCCTTCCTTTACCCGAACTGGCTTCCCTTAGTGTGTCGTAGCATTTTACTCTGGCTTCCCTCGTTGTAACCTTTAACGCTATCTACCTCTCCCTCACTATAACCTAGCCTCTCTGTGTCCACGAACCCATATTTTCTTTACATTTCTTTCGTCCACTGTTCTCTCCCTTATTTTCTCTCCTTTATCCTCTTACATCCTCTTTCTCCCTTCTCCCATCTCTCTTTCTCTCTACCTCCCTCTCCCTCCCTTTCTAAACTTTTTTTTCTACCCTCCATTCAGCACTTTACCGAAAAACAATAAATCCTGTATTATCTCTCGCCCACCTGACAGTGCGTGAGAGATGAGGCGTCACGGTGTTATCGAGTGTGCATGGGTGCGAGAGAGACTTTCACACACACACACACACACACACACACACACACACACACACACACACACACACACACACACACATCCTCGAATGAGACATCTCTTTTAATGGGTAAAAAACACTCCCGACTGTATTTCTCATTCATTCTCACCTGCACCATCTCCCACCCCCTCCCTCACTGCCCACTTCACAAGACGTGCTCGCCGGCCTCCGAGTGCCTCACTCCTCATGACACTCACCCTGCGAGGGTCTCTGTGGTGTAGTGCCTCAACACTGACGGACGGTCTGAAATACGTCTTCGAGAAACAGGTGTTGGAATGTTGCCAGAACGGCACTTGTTAGGAAGCCAGTTCTTAGGGGGTGTTAGCTATTAGAGGGTCATCTGTTAGTACGTTATATATATATAATATATATATATATATATATATATATATATATATATATATATAAATAATATATATAATTCTGAGAAAGACTTGTCCGGGAGACAATAACTGGGATCCCATCCATTAGAAAGTCCCTCATTATGAGGTTAACTGTTCGAGGGCCACTTTCTAAACGGTCATTTGTTGGGTGGGGGATCACTGACATGAGAATCACTTAATGGGTTGTTGGTTGTCAGAAGGCCAGTCGTGACAGGGGCAGCTGCTGGCTTGCCAGGCATCATCAGACCGTCATTGGATCCAGGGGAAACACCAGGTTCGATCACCAGCTGGCTGCTCGAGAGCGCTCACTCTCTCCCAGCTAACTCAAGACCGACTGGGACATCTATAAATGAATCCATGAGGCCATAGCTGGGATATGTCGACAGCTCAAGTGGCTGTAATTGACGGACGGAAAAAAAAAAGAGAGAAAAACACAATCAAACAAAACCTGTCCCCTTTCTCCTCCTTTGTGCAACTCTCATTTATTTTACTATTTTTGAGACGTAATACTATATGACGAAAAATATAGGTTCCACGACGTGAATACCCTGAATTCTACATCCAATTCTTTTGAACGGGGGAGGCAAAAAAAGAAAAACGCAATTCCAGACAACAGTATTAAGAACCTTGTATGGTTTAACGTACTATTAATGGCTCCATTACGGGGCCATTTTAATCCCAGGCTGTATATAAAAGCTCATTGAAAGCACTCCATAAAAGCCGGCACTCACACGCCATTTAACAAGTACAGTTTATGGGCTGCTCCATGAAATTTTTACGCAAATTCCACCTCTATAAATCTGCTGGTAATGGCGTTTCTCTTCTCCTAAAGTTATCCCTCTTTATTTCCTCTTCTTCTTCCCTTTCCCCCATTTATTTCCTCTTCCCCTTCCCTCCTCCCTTTCCCCCCATTTATTTCCTAGTCTTCCTCTTTATTCCTTCTTCCCCTAACACTTCATTCTTACTGCATCTGTCCTTATTCCCTCCCCTCCCTCTTTATTCCCACCCCCATCTCAAATTATTCCCTCCCCTCCCTCTTTATTCCCACCCCCCATCTCACATCATTCTCTCCCCTCCCTCCTCACATCCTCCCTCCTTCACTATACCCTAGCCTCCATCTCTTCTTCACCTCCTTCCCTCCCTCTTTATTCCCTCCTAACCTCTCTTTATTCCCTCCTAACCTCCCTCTATATTTCCACACATCCCACCTTATCCTCATCTCTCCCTCTTTATTCCCTCCTCCCCTACCTTCCTCATTCCCTCCCATCTCCCATTTTCCGTTAACGCTCGTGTTTCTCATCCATGAGGACACACTTGTTGCCCTCGCCTTACTCTCACTTCACCCTCAACCCTACCTCTCACCCCTCTCCTCCTCTCCCTAACGTCCCTAACCACCCCTCACCCCTACCTTAACCACACCCCCTCCCCCCCCCTTCCTCAAGACGTTAACAGCCCGCTGTTTTCTGCCTTGGTCGACCCCCCCCCCCTTACCTTTTCTTCAGCATCCTGCCGATATCCGTGTCCTCCGCCGCTCGGCTGAGCCCTTTGGCACCTCGGGTCCCGGTGCCGCACCCTCCCCCACCACCCCAGCCCCGCCACCGCTCATGGCACCTGAGTGCCAGTGACGTCAGCCGAGTACCACTGAAAAATGACCCAAGAGCCCGTGACGTCATCAATGTGTGTGTGTGTGTGTGTGTGTGTGTGTGTGTAAATTGAATCCTGCTTGCTTTACCTTCTTCTACACTGTTCTCTTACCTTCGCACTGATCCCACTGCTCCCTCCTCCCTCTTTCTATTCTCCCTCCTTCCCTCCTTCCCTCCCCCTCGGTCCTACACGGTCGCCGGCAATACAGCAGTAGTAGTCGGCAACCCGGGCGGCAAAGTCTGGCAAACTCCGCCATACGCTCCATCTACCCGGGGGCCCTTTTCATCCACCAAGCGAGACCAATGGATGAAGATGGATAATCCTGGTGAATTAGTCTGCCTTTCAACTCGCTCGAAAAATAAACTTAGTCATACATATTCAAACCTAAAAAAAGAAAATGGGAAAAAAAAGGGGGCAAAAAAAAAAAACCCGCCGTCGGTATACAGAAAAGGTATGTTTTAATAATCTTGTGGATCTCTCCAGGACTATTACGAAGTCCATCATCAGTGCCCGACTACTAACGGCCGGAGTGACTAAGCGCCGCTGATAAACACGATTAGGCAACGGGGACTGTTCCAGCCAATCACGTCTCGTCTGCCTCCGCTCGGGGGCATCTCATTGGCTAAGCCCCATTTTTCAACGTCCGGGGAAAGCGCGCTGATTCGTCCAATTCCGCGGGCTTTGTGAGATGTTCCCTTACGGGGATATGACCGGGGATCTGACTGGTATATTCCCATTATAGGATACTCCGTTGTGGGGTCCTGGGATCCTAGACTGATTTTTACGACCCTGTTGCCATCAGCGACCTTATCGTAACATTCCAAAAGACGCGGACGCGACGGAGGAATCGCGAAAACCGACGCAAACTTTTGTGGCAAAAGTCTTAATCTCTTTTAGCAGACATGTAGG
>NC_092289.1:20208277-20223277 GCF_036320965.1 Panulirus ornatus | reverse complement strand
TCTCCCACCACACTGACACTGCCTCTCCCACTACACTGACACTCCCTCTCCCACTACACTGACACTCCCTCTCCCACTACACTGACACTGCCTCTCCCACCACAATAACACTGCCTCTCCCACTACGTCTGAGAGCGTCGCAGCTGGCCACCCCATCTCCCTACCTGTTCCTCCTCCCTTACATTATTCCCTCCACGTCACGGTCATCCTCCCTCACACAGTCTTCCTAACCCCCGGACTTCCCCCCGCGGGCCATTTAGTAAACACTAGACGCCAGCTTTGGACAATGTCCTCCCGTCCTCAGGGTCAATTACGGATTCACCAACACCCCCCCAACCCCCAACCCCCCTCCAATTTCACTCCCCCTCCTCCCTTCTCATAGTCTCCCATTTGGTCAATAACTTTCTCGGGCCACGAACAATATTGCCCTTTGGATTCGTCTTGTGTGATTCGGGACATGCGATGGATTCGTTCTGTGTGATTAGGATGACACGCTGGATTACTCTTGTCTGATTCGGATGACATCGTTGGATTTGTTCTGCGTGATTCGGACGATAAGCTGGATTCATTGTGTGATTCGCACGACGCGTTGGATTCGTCTCGTCTGATTAGGAAGATTATACAGGATTCGTCTCGTCTGATTCGGGACGATACGCGGGAGTCGTCCTGTTTGATTCGCAAGTTACGTTCATCTTCTCCATCCCATTTAACCATCAGCCTCCCATTTCGGAGATTGGCCCCTGCCTGGGTCATTCCCGGTGGTCTTCCCTCCCTTCGTTCACAGGCCCTCCCTGTCCACTGGCCCTCCCTTCCTACTGGCCCTCCCTGCCTACTGGCGCTCCCATCGTCCAATGACCCTCCCTGCCCACTGACCCTCCCTTCCTACTGGCCCTCCCTTCGTCCACTGGCCCTCCCTTCGTTCACTGGCCCTCCCTTCGTTCACTGGCGCTCCCTTCGTCCACTGGCCCTCTCTGACCACTGCAGAAGAAAACAGACGTTTGTCAACACTCTCGACTCAGGCCACACAGCTTCAGGACCTCCTAATCACACACACACACACACACACACACACACACACACACACACACACACACACACACACACAAAACTCTCCTCCAATCCACATAAAAAAATCCTCACTTGTATACTCCTAGCTGTACACATTCCCACCACTCTCCCACCTACACACAAACACTCTCGCCTACTTATACCCTCCCAGGTACACACTCTCCCCACGTACACAACTCCCTACAAGCCAGTTAAGTTTCTCCACACCACCCTGACCTTCATCTCCCCACCCCCCACCCACCCAACCACCCACCCCTAGAAGAATAAACCCAAGCCGAAAGTACAACTAAGACCCACCCCACCTCCTCCACCTCCCCAGTGTCAACACTCACGTGAGCCCACTTAAAATCCCCCCCCCCCCCCCCACCCCACACACACCTAAACTCTCCTCGGAAAAAGCCTCGCCATGATTTCATGAAATAAACATTTGCACACATATGCCCCTCCTGTCCACGGGGTAAAGTGCTTCCACTGCAATAACAGCAGACTAGAGGATTATGCTATTACTGCTACAAACGAGACTGCCTCCAGTAACGAGGGAGGGTTGAAAAAAAAAAAAAGAATGCGCTGGCGTAACACGGGGGATCAAATCTGCCTGTCAAGCGATCTGATCCGGCTCAGTGAGGCCATCAGATGTGATTCAGTCCAGCAGGGGGACGGGACGAGGGGGGTGAACGGGGCAGGAGGAGGAGGAGGAGGATACGCCCCAGTCGGGGGCTCAGTCAACACGGATCTGCCCATCATTCCTGGCTCTGTTACTTGTACTGGAGGCTGATGGCTGCGCGGGATTATCTACCCTTACCCTTTCTGCGCAGCGAGGGCTGTCGGAGAGGGGATTCGGAGGGAGGGGTGGAGATGGGGTGGGAAGGGGATGGAAATGAGGGAGGGATGATTTCCCCCCCCCCCCTCCTACAACAGAGCTGGGACACTTGGCTTCTTTGCTGTGACCACCTTACCATCGCCTCCAGCTGGGGAAGCAACAAGTCCTGGGGTGTGGCCCCACCCGCCGACCCTGCAGCGCCCACACCCCACTCGCCAGGTCCCATCGCAGCACGAAAAACTCCTCCTCCCCTCCCGTCCATCTCCTCTTCCATACTGATCCCTCTTCCCTCCCCTAGCCTCTCAAAATACATGACTCACAACCATGTCCTTAAACCAAGCAGAGATCCAATGACCAGAACTGACGGTGTGCAAGTCAACGGGAAGCGGACGTAATGTAAACAAGGGTAGAGGTCCTCCCATCAAGTTACACAACCTTGGTATAACCGACCAGCAGGCGTTAACAGGGCAGGGACTCCTAATACATGCAAACCACAGGTGGACGTATACTCTAATGACATCATCCACCAGTGACCGAGCCTAATTTTAAGATTAGTGATACAGCATTCACGTACAGTAGTGGAAAAAAAAAAAACACTTCTTTTCAGAGTAGAGCGAGTCATAAACCCTGCCAAGAGCACCCAGCGCCCGAGTTGCATTAATCCTCCCCAACAGAATGTCCATGGCAGTACACTCCTGTCTTCTGCCTGGTGTTCCTTCGTATCTACCTCCCCGTCGGCTGGTGGGCCGGGAGGGACTGGTGGGTAGAGAAGTGCTATTCGCTCTACTGTTCTGTCCTCCAGACGAGAAACCTAGACAGAAACCACCAGGGTATCTGTCCTTCCATATACTACTATGTGCCGTCTCCCAGCAGATAACCTTGTCACAGAACATCCGATCTTCTGTTACATGTCTCTCCCATGGACAGTCCTCCAGCAGATAACCTCATCCAAGACCATCGGGGTCTTCTGTTACCTGTCCTTTCCCATGAACTATCCACCGACACACAAGCCTGTCATATGCTTCCCTTCCCTCTCCATCATCTCCTTTCCCTTCTCCCTTTCCATCCCCTTTCATAAACCTTCTCTTCACCCCCTCCCACACCCCCATCCCCTCAAACATACCAACCATTTCGTCTCTCTCTGGGAGACCAGAGGGTGTAAACCCCCTCCCCGACGCTATCTTTATAAGACTTCGTCCCATACAACACGACCTCTTGCTGAATAAAAAGAGAATTAGATTACCTTTGGATGTTATTATGAAGGGCAGGGGCGTCGCACAAGGTAACCATTCTCCCTAAAATGTAATCCGTCTGCAGAGCCGGCAGGGGCACGGCCCTAACCCGCGTAATGAAGTCTACTGGGGCCTGCACACCCACCTTCACCCCCCGGCCAGCCAGCATGGGGCAGGGTGGGCGAGGGAGGACGACCTGAGCCCTCTGCCCTGTGCAACATTTCTCCGAATTTTGTAAGGAAAACATCCACGTTAAATCTGAATCTAATTATCTCTGGAAAATTGGCTGGTCTTCTCATATGAGAGAGAGAGAGAGAGAGAGAGAGAGAGAGAGAGAGAGAGAGAGAGAGAGAGAGAGAGAGAGAGAGAGAGAGAGAGAGAGAGAGAGAGAGAGAGGAACAAAAAAAGAAATTATATTCGTAATGGAACGCGGCTGACTACATGTTCCAATACTTTTCTAAAATTCGTTTTATTTTCCTCCCACCAGTGAACATTCTTTTTTTTTTTTTTCTTTCTCAAACAAAATCATCCCTAAAAAGAGCAATTAAATTACGAGTCCGATATGTTCGTTCTAATACTATTCTGACCTCTTCTCTTTACCCCCATAACCTTCTTCCCATCTTATAAAAGATATACAGCTATGTGTCTTCCCAATGTGGAACCACAATTCCTTCCCTCGGTAACACCAAACCTGGAGTTGTGGAACTATAACTCTCATGGTTAGGATTGAAAAAAAAAATATTAGAGCACTGTAATTATCTCATTAAGCAGCAGACATTAATCTCGCGTGACCCTGTGTGACTCCGTTGAGTCATAGGCCAGGTAGGAATTCACCAGGTAGACGACCCCGACCCCTTATACTAGGGAAGGCCCAGCTGCGTCTCACATCTTCCAATCAACGAATCCTCGATAATTCCCCAAGGAACCCATCGTAATGATTTGGCGGCCCCGCCCGCACAATCAACGTTATCGGCGTGGTCGACCCACTTTGCCTCTCCTAAACCTATGCACCAGTGTAATCAGTCAGTCAAGTGGTCAACTTGCCTAAGAGCACAAGTGCGCGCCGCTGCGGCGCCTACACACGCCTTGGCTATGTGACTTGAGGGTCATTTAGCTCACGCGAGCCCGTGGGGTGGGACTCCACCTTCGGCAGCGGCTTCCAAGTACTCTGGCTCCTGTCTCTTTGGCAGGCCTTCCTTGGGACATTGCCAACGCCTGTCTCCTGAGGCAGCTTGTACTACGCGACCTACGAGCCACGCCTTTTGCAGCCCAAACGCCAACCGCCCACCAACTCAGGACCTCAGCAACGCCTCCTACCTTCTGCAGAAGCTCCACGAGACCCGGCATCAAACGCAACTCTCCAACGGTGAACATTCGCCTCGCCTTCTGCACCTGCACCAGCACCACGGGACTCCTATACCACATCTGCCTCCATCACCTCATCAAACTCACATCATCATCTTACCTAACACTGTCCCAGTTGCATCAGCTCGCCGGGAGCTACATAACCTGCGTAAATACCCAATAAATAACCGTATCATTGCTCGTGCTTGCGTTACCGTCTTTCAGTCCTCATCGTTACAAAAGACCTTGAACATATAACTAAACACGCTAAAGATGTCGAGGATAACAATGACATCACAATAGGGGGGGGGGGGGAATAAAACCAATAAACCATAAAACGAAAGATAACACACTCATTACAGCGCCCACGCCAGACCACATTTCAACATACGCCGTTCAGCCATGGAAGACGAAAACGAATGAAACAGAAGATGAGGGTAGAACACTACAAACTAATTTCACGGTTGAGAAGCAAACGTTATGAAGAAGAGGGTAGTCGAGAGATCTACGGATGTCTTCTCTCTCTCTCTCTCTCTCTCTCTCTCTCTCTCTCTCTCTCTCTCTCTCTCTCTCTCTCTCTCTGTAAGAAAAAAAAGAACACAAAACACAGACTCAGAGATCGGACGAGAGGTTTTTTTTCTTCTTCTATAAGACCAAATCATTCCGTAGTAAAGGGCAGGAGGCGTAATATTACGAGAGCGGACGCAATGATACGCCAGCAGCAGTAGCCACACAACAACGATATAAGACGACCGCTAAATGTTCTCGTGGAAGAGACTGTTAGTACATTTAACTCGCGACAAGACAAATACTTTAATGATATCAGTCATAAGGGAACGAATCTCTTTATTAAGAATGACGCTATGACACTTAAGTACTGCCATTTCTTCTTCCGTATTACACAGCAACTGCTAAACGCCTTCCCGGGAAATCCTCGACGCTGAAATTGGATCAGAACGTGTGTTCTATTCATCCCTTCCCATAGAATTTCCATGTGAGAGTGCTCCTTCCATATTACATTGTCCTCTTTCCATAGCTATTTTCCTACCGTGCGATGCGCCAGAGGGAGAGGTCGGGGGGAAAGGGGGGGGAGGAGTCTTCCACTTTATTATCCTGTCTCTATCTACAGTGGTGGGTGTGGAGGGAGGAGCCTTCTACTTCACTGTCCTGTCTCCATCTAGAGTGGTGGGTGGGCATGGAGAAGCCTTCTACTTCACTATCCTGTCTCCATCTATAGTGATGGATGGGGATGGAGAAGCCCTCTACTTCACTGTCCTGTCCTTCATCAATGTGTATCAGGAGTGCACGATATTATCACTGCCCTCCATCAGATGATCTGGTCACACACCATCGGGCTTGGTGTTAATCTGACTCTCCCATATACTCCTCCCTCACCCCAACTCCGTTCACCACAACCCTTCTGCCTACCCCCTCTCCATCCAGGCCCTCCCGTCATCCACCCTCCTCTCCTCTCTTCCTCACAATGGACAGGCCGAGAGCAGCAACCCCTCCCCCTCCCCCCACCAATGAGGATCACTTCCTCTGGACAATTAAGAACTCCTGGAGTCGCCACGTGCATATAATTGCCTTAAGTTTGGTGTACGTGTGTTCCGACGGCTGCCGTGGGCCGAGCGGCCAGGGTACGGCGGCAGGGGTGGGCGGCATGGGTCACGGGGAAGGCTAGGGGTGGTGACGTGGGTGGGGGGGGGGTGGATGGTGGGCGGCAGGGAAGGGTGGCGGCAATGAATGGGCGGCAGCGACATCAACACTCGCTACTAACACAGGTGAGGGCGGAGGGCGAAGACGAGCAGAAGGAGCAGTGTCTGGGGCCCCCAGGAGGAGGAAGAAGAAGACGAGGAGGGGGAAGAGGAGAAAGAGGAAGAAAAAGAAGAAGAAGAAGAAAAAGAAGAAGAAGAAGAAGAAGAAGAAGAAGAAGAAGAAGAAGAAGAAGAAGAAAAGAGGCAACAGAAGAAGGAGACGGGAAGCAGAGATATAAGAAAAAGACGAAAGGAGAAACGGAAGGGGGAGAGAGAGAGAGAGAGAGAGAGAGAGAGAGAGAGAGAGAGAGAGAGAGAGAGAGAGAGAGAGAGAGAGAGAGAGAGTCAGTCAGTGAATAAAAACGCGATCGCATAAAATTCAGTTCTTTACACACTTTGCTGATTTAAGCAGAAAGGAAATAGTTAAGGGAACAGATCAAGGGTGGGGTGGGGGGGCCTTCCAAAGGGGACCGTAGCCTTTAAAGAGGGGGACAGCCGGCAGTAAGACCACAAAGAGAGAGAGGGAGAGAGGGTGAGGTGGGGACTCAGCAAAGACCACTGGGGACCACAGGGGGTGTCCCTTCCTCCCCTCTGGGAGGCAAAGGTCCTTCCGGCCACAGTCCAGCGATGGGTGCTTCCGACTGCTTCATGGTCCAGGGACCACTGGTGTAAAGATGAGAGAGAGAGAGAGAGAGAGAGAGAGAGAGAGAGAGAGAGAGAGAGAGAGAGAGAGAGAGAGAGAGAGAGAGAGAGAGAGACCCCTCCAGGCTCTCACACCGCACCGCCATCCCAGCAACTCGACTCGCAACACCCAGGCCAGATTTCCCCTCATTAAGGGTGTGATCACGTGCATAAAGAATCAGATTACCGGCGCTAAGTCAACCGTAGAGCGATAGGCAGAATCCCCCCCCCCCCCCCCACCACACACATCATTCGAGGGGCGAGAATGTGAAGGCAATCCCCCGTTTTCTTTTGCCGGTCTGTGACGAATAGGACGAAGCATTTTAGGTGGATTTTCTTTTTTTTTTTTTTTTTTTTTTGTCTATCATGCAAATCTATGCAATATCCTAAAGGAACGAACATTTATTTACATTGATGATGGTGACATTAATTAATACAAACGTGATCAGTATTACGCTATGTCGAGCAGGTCAGACTGAATACGTATTCATACTGCTACTACTACTACTACTACTAATGCTACTACCACAACTTCTACTACAGCTACTACTAATACTACTACTACTACCACTATTACTACTACTGGTGCGAGGAGGAAGAGGAAAAGGAGGAAAGAAGAAAAGAGGATGACGTAGAAGCGATCAATCAGCATTAATCAGCAACAAACAACACACAGACACACACACACACACACACACACACACACACACACACACACACACACACACGGAAGAATCTCTGTCCCACCTGAACATGTTTGCAGATGATGCCTAAGTTATCATGATGGAGGTAAAATGCGATGAGGACTGGAACAACGTAAATGGTGCCTGGATGTTGGCCTCCCACATGGCTGACGAAATTCAGCCTGAGTACATGCAAAGAGGAGAGTAAAAACCCGAAGGAATCTGTGTGTGTGTGTGTATGTGTGTGTGTGTGTGTGTGTGTGTGTGTGTGTGTGTGTGTGTGTGTGTGTGTGTGTGTGTGTGTGAGAGACAGAGGGGGAGAGCTGTGGGGGTGGACACCTTCGCCAGAGTCCCACGTTAGGAAAAGAGTGAAGGAGACAAGCTGTCTGTTGGCAAACACCATTAGCGTCGCAGCGTTCGAGTGTCTGGACGAGGAAGTCTTACACAGCAACCCACCTGTTCGCCTCCTACCTAAGGCTGAAGCCACGGTATGTTTCGTCAGGTTTGGTCACCGCATATCTACAGGTGGCGTAAAGAACCAACAGAGGAGACGTCCGGAAGTGAGAGCGAAACAAAGATGGGTGCCGGCATTAAGACTGCTGCATTGCGGGCCTTCAGTTTGCCTGCCATGGAAGACAGACGAGTGAGGGGTGACCTGATCACACAGCCTATTTAAAGTTTTTATGCCAGTTCGTTGACGGACAGAGTGATGAGTCATTCTAGAGACGGTCGAAGAAAGCTCTACGAAGGAAACAGAGAGAGAGAGAGAGAGAGAGAGAGAGAGAGAGAGAGAGAGAGAGAGAGAGAGAGAGAGAGTAGAGACAGACGTGAAATGGAAACGGCAAGAGCTGGGGAAATATGGCGGAGGGAAAAGGGTATGAACAATGGCCAAAATTTATTTTGCACCGGAGTGAACGAAAGAGAAAAGGGACGACATTTTCCCCCAGGATGGACAGGGGCGTCATCAACCGTGGGGTGAGGGGAGCAGCATTTCAGGGCTCTTTTTTTTTTTTTTGACCAGGATAAACAAGGCCATCCATAATGCTCCGCCTATGGGGGGGCCGGGGGCGAATAAAGAACGGGGCTACTCTGAAAGGTTCACCCCGTCAGCACGACCCCTTGAACACGACGTACGACCCTCCGAGCACGACGGTGGTACGACTCTCAACCACGACGGTGCCAAAGTTTTGGGCACGGTGGTACGACCATGGAGGAGCGTACCGGTACGACCCACGGGCACGAAGGCAGCACGGACTTTGGCCAAGGCGGTACGACCCTTAGGCCCGGCGGTATGACCCCTACCTACATAATGCGCCCGGGCAAATAAGACCAGGTCGTCATGAGCTAAGGCTCAGTGAGTTAATCAGCCTCGCATTAGAGTTGGGGGTGTTCATACCAGGGCACGATCAGCCCGGGCTAACGACAGCGTCGCCCCCCGGTGAACCACGGCGTCCAGGTTCGTCACACGAAAGCACGCACACCTCTCGCGCGGGCAACGCGACCGCGCGCGGACGCACCGACCTCTGCGCCTCCTCTCGCGCCAAAATGACCCCTAACTCAATCCGTACTTCAACGCTACGTTGAAACTCTTTTGGTCTATCCGTCCATCCACTTCTATCCTAAGAGGCGTATAATCACTTCCCCTCCTCTTCTTTCCCCGCACCTATTCATCTCCGGGGGTAGATAGAGAGGGGAAGAAGAAGAAGAAAATAAAAAAGGGAAAATATTCACAGTGCGGGTGTGTCCCGACTGAAAACTAAGTGGGGTGGGCTCGTCCAGATAAAGTGGTGTAAGTCAGGCATGGATGAGCCCTTCTGATGCGTGTCAGAGCAATTTGATGGTCCCCACAGTTTCCCGTAATCCCCGGAAAATCCTCATTATTCGGGGACTCTGCTTGCCCCCCTCCCCCCCCCCCCCCCACACACACCCTGGGCACTCTACTTAATACGTATAACTTCATATTGTCAAGACTACAGACTGACTCTACTCCCCTTTCGAGTAAACCAACTTTTAAGAGTGCAACCGGGGCCTCAACTCGAACCTTTGGGTTCAATTTAGAATTTACTTATTTCAGATTTAACTTCCTCCGGCGTGTTAATTACTCAAGGCAATTAACGCGGCACTCCAACTACGCAAGACTTTACCTCGAGATTTCGATATAATCAAGTGATTCAATTATCCCCGACACTCCATCTCCTGAGGATTTAGTTACTGGGGCGACCCACACACACAGACACACACACTGACACACACTGACACAACCCCAAACTTTACTCAAGCTGACACTTCTTGTTTTTCTAAAGCTTCTTGAGCTTTGCTTTCGTAGGTCGGTGTGCGTTCACAGCGGGGTAGTGGGGCCACGACGATACGACCCTTAAGCATGAGAGTGCGACCTTTGAGAACGAAGGTACAGACCCATGAACACGACGGTACGATCCTTCAGCATGACAGTACGACTTCTGAGAACGAAGGTACGACTCTTGAACACGACGGTACGACCCTTCAGCATGACAGTACGACTTTTGAGAACGAAGGTACGACTCTTGAACACAACGGTACGACCCTTCAGCATGACAGTACGACTTTTGAGAACGAAGGTACGACTCTTGAACACGACGGTACGACCCTTCAGCATGACAGTACGACCTTTGCGAACGAAGGTACAGATCCTTGCACACGACGGCACGACCCTTAAGCACGACGACACGACCTTCTGGGCATCATGACGTGACTTTAAGGTCGGGTCAGAGGCCAGTGCCATCCTGTCCATGGACCGTAAACTGTCGTAGTCACAGGGGGTGTTAAAAACTGTTAAGCTAAGGCATGAAAACATTTGAACGGTGGTGAGAGAGAGAGAGAGAGAGAGAGAGAGAGAGAGAGAGAGAGAGAGAGAGAGAGAGAGAGAGAGAGAGAGAGAGAGAGAGAGAGAGAGAGAGAGAGAGAGAGAGAGGAGCCGCGTTATGGTAATTACCATATCAAAAGGCTGTAGTCTGGCACTCCCTGGAGGAAGTCATGGAGGCCCAAATTGACCTGAAATCCACAGAGGAAAAATCGTCCGGTCTGGTCGGGATGTTTGGCTGCAATGTTTGACCGTGGGATGACGTGGGATTAATGCCTTGCAAGGACTGAGGACTACCTCCATGAAGACGTTGGGATAGGTGTGGGATGGGCAGCGATCCCTGCACGCGGGAGAGGAAAAAAAAAACCACTATAACATTAGTCTTCTTAAACATCTTGTGCTCCTAAAAAAAAAATGGCCTTACAGATCATGTGTTCTTAAGAGACTGCCAATAGTTCTTGTGTCCTTAAGAAAAGGTCTTACAAATCTTGTGTTCTTCCGGAAAAAAATAAAAGTATTTTTAGATAGCTAGTTCGTCCAAAAAAAAAAGAAAGAAAAAAAGAGGCAAATCTATCTGAAAATGGCAACTAAGATATTGCCTCGCCAATTCATGATCATAACGAGACCAATCACGAGCCTGTGATTAAAACTGGAAAATGCTGTAAAATTTCCAGCACAAGTCCAGCATTCTGACACGGTACATTCATTCCATGAAATTGTGCCTAATACTGGTGAAGTAAGAGTGTCCTGTCCAACACTGGAGGCCTCTAACTGTGTTTCATCCATCACTGTGTCCTCTGGAAGCGTTCCATCCAACACTGGAAGCCTCTGGAAGTGTTTCATCCAACACTGGAGGCCTTTGGAAGTGTTTCATCCATCACTGTGTCCTCTGGAAGCGTTCCATCCAACACTGGAAGCCTCTGGAAGTGTTTCATCCAACACTGGAGGCCTTTGGAAGTGTTCCATCCAACACTGGGTGCCTCTGGAAGTGTTCCATCCAACACTGGGAGCCTCTGGAAGTGTTCCATCCAACACTGGGAGCCTCTGGAAGTGTTCCATCCAACACTGGGAGCCTCTGGAAGTGTTCCATCCAACACTGGGAGCCTCTGGAAGTGTTCCATCCAACACTGGGAGCCTCTGGAAGTGTTCCATCCAAAACTGGGAGCCTCTGGAATTGTTTCATCCAACACTGGAGGCCTTTGGAAGTGTTCCATCCAACACTGGGAGCCTCTGGAAGTGTTCCATCCAACACTGGGAGCCTCTGGAAGTGTTCCATCCAACACTGGGAGCCTCTGGAAGTGTTCCATCCAACACTGGAGGCCTCTAACTGTGTTTCATCCATCACTGTGTCCTCTGGAAGCGTTCCATCCAACACTGGGAGCCTCTGGAAGTGTTCTATGCAACACTGTGTCCTCTGGAAGTGTTCCATCCAACACTGGTAGCCACTGAAAGTGTTTCATCCAACACCATGTCCTCTGGGAGCGTTCCGTCAACATTCATCCCACCACCCCGGCCAGACTTTTAAAAGCCACGCAACACAAACTATATATATATATATATATATATATATATATATATATATATATATATATATATATATATATATATATATAAACCCGAACGACCAGAATCCAGATATGATCCATACCAACCTCCCCCTCCATTTCCTAACTCCGCAGGGCAAGCAACACTCCGTCTTCCATCCGTCACAGGCCCTCCTCCCTCCCTCCTCCTCCGTCGGGTGGGTCTTCTCCCCGGGCCCACTTTACTTCACCTCCGGCCGGAGCCGCGCGTCAGTCTCGCCCGCCCCGAAATCCCGCCCGGGAGGAACTTGAAAGAGACATAATCGAATCAGATATGACGCATCTTGGCTTTCCCTCTTCCCTCCCTCCTGCAGTAATTTAACGCTAATATGACCTAACAGGATTATTTATCGGTGGGGATCAGGGCCAATCTATTTCTCCTTCTCGCCATTAGAGCGCCGAGGCTGCCACAGATGCATTGTAAATTGATATCCACAATGACCCGGCCCTCCACCTTCCCTCCCTCCCTCCCTCCCTCTCTCTCTCTCTCAAAGCCACTGCACCCGTATAGAAAACGGGGGGGGGTCGAAGGGGCGCGTCCTGACAGATGTCAATTCTGTTCATTCCCCTCGGACATTTTCCCTTTTATTTTCGTGAGGATTTAACACATTTCGTAATGAATTTCCTTCAACATAATATCTTATTCTTCGTGTGATAAGGATAACTTCGGGAGGGGAAAGGAATTCTCTCTCACCCTCCTCATGATCAAATACTAACCAAATCCCATTTACCAAGAGACGATACAGGCATACCCGCATTACTTCAAGACTAAGGTCAGCTACCTTGTCATATGGTCTCTGGTGTCGGTTTCGGAAGAGCCGTTCATAATGAATAACATTATGAATACACGCATGGATGACGCTCGAATACAGGCATTCATTTCCACATATGGCTGGGGCGACTGCCTGACCCACCACCACACAGAACAGGCCCAACTAAGAAGGGGGAACCACTGCCCGTGCTCAGTGCCTTACTATATATATATATATATATATATATATATATATATATATATATATACATAGGTGCTCTGGCCTCCTCCTCTCTTGGGGCGACACGCAGAGCGGAAAGTCACCTCTGGCGAGAGTGTAATCGTCCATTGACGGAAAAAAAGGAACTAGGTACCAAAGGAGTCCAACCTCCCTTGCTCCTGACCGTGGCAATGGCTGCAAGAGACGACGACGACGGGGGGAAGGAAAAACAGACGGCATTTCCTCGTGTAAAGTGAACCAGTCATGTGTTATTCTTGCGATCTAACTCTTTTTTTTTTTTTTATTTCCTGTTATCACGTAAATGCAACTCAGTACGATACTGTTTGGTAGGATTGGATTATCTGTGTATCTGACACCACACACACACACACACACACACACACACAAACAACAACTGCTGAGTCGAGATAGGCAGCTCCGGGGTATTACCTTTGCCTAGTATGCAAATCATTTTTTCTGAGGGAGGGTGGGGTTGGGGAGGAGGAGGAGGGGGGGCGATGTTGTCTCTCTCTCTCTCTCTCTCTCTCTCTATCTCTCTCTCTCTCTCTCTCTCTCTCTCTCTCTCTCTCTCTCTCTCTCTCTCTCTCTCTCTCTCTCTTTTATCCGGCGCGTTATCGCCTCTAGAGCGACCCGGGTGAAGCGGACATCAATATTCATCAAAAAGTTTTAAAGAGCGGCGGGTGGCGAGAGTACCTGAAACATACGCCATCAGGGAAATCTCAAATTGGCTCAAAGAACAGTCCCCTTTCGTCATTATCTACACCAATTTCTGGTACCCATTTACATAGGGGCACGGGGGGCGGGGGGGAGGGGGGACAGTAAATAGGGGGGTAATAGGGGGGTGGGAGGAGGTGTAGAGTGAAAAGGGGGGATGGGACTGGGGTGTACAACGGAGGGGACGGGGTAAAGAAGGAGGGGCGGTGAAAAGGGGGAAGGAATAACGTAAGAAAGGGACGACACCCGCCCCCTCATACATACGTCATCCGCACCCACCCACCCACCCTCCCTATCCCCCTCTAACCCTCACTCATCCAACCATCAGAATCCCCGAGTGGCGTCTAGCCTCGCTTACGCCCTGGACCGAAGGCAACGGTGCATCCTACATAAACCAAGTCATCCCCCACCTCCGACCTTCGCAGGATCTCTACGCCTACAACACACACACACACACACACACACACACACACGCCAGGTACTGCCTGTGTGCCTGGTGTGACCTGTAACACACACACACACACACACACACACACACACACACACACTCACGGGGGTAAAACCCCCTCCCCCATACCGTACAAATAGGTATATACACGTACCTACCCCCTTTCCTCCCACACCATCCACACCAACTAGCCCAGCCTATCAACCACCTCACTTCGCACCTAACCAACTTCTACAACTCCACACCTATACACCATTTACAAGCTATTACACCCCGTGATCCAATCATCTCTAATTCATTTTACTACCAATCTAGATTTTCCCCCGAAAACCCATTAACTCAACATGACGCAATATACGACCTTATCTCACTCTACAGGAGGCACGACCACCGGCCCTCAGAGGTCGTCTACGACCAGACATGTGACCACATTCCGTGGGGAAGTTTGCCAGCGACCCATCGCGTCCATCAACTACAGTCAAATGCACCACATCAACTAAGGTCGAATGATCTACGTCAACCACAATCAAAGGCCCTACTCCAACCACAATCAAGGTCCTACATCAACCACAATCAAAGGCCCTACTCCAACCACAATCAAGGTCCTACATCAACCACAATCAAAGGCCCTACGTCAATGACAATCAAGGCCCTACGTCAACCACGATCAAAGGCCCTACATCAACCACAATCAAGGCCCTACGTCAACCACAATCAAAGGCCCTACATCAACCACAATCGAAGGCCCTACATCAACTACAATCAAAGGCCCTACATCAACTACAATCAAAGGCCCTACATCAACCACAATCAAGGCCCTTCATCAACCATAATCAAAG
>NC_092289.1:20193277-20198277 GCF_036320965.1 Panulirus ornatus | reverse complement strand
CAACCAACCCCCCAATCCCGGGGTGCACTACGGGGGTAAGAGATGGAAGAGAGAGAGAGAGAGAGAGAGAGAGAGAGAGAGAGAGAGAGAGAGAGAGAGAGAGAGAGAGAGAGAGAGAGAGAGAGGATGGGGGGGGAAATAATAAACTCCTTTTAAGGGATACGGTAGGGAAGGGAGGTGGGGGGAGGTGGAGGGGAGGAGGGGGATCTTGCACGGCACTAAAAGGGGGATTTAACTGATTACATTCCAACTCCCTACAATAAACTCGGTGAATCTGATCGTGAAATTAGGGATTTACCTCGCGACGGCAGTAATAAATCCAGGGGATTAATTGGCAACTTTTAACTGGGAGGTCAAGATTACACAGGGGGTTCCCCTTTAACAGTAGGTTTATAAACTAGCTTCTGTATTTTATCTCTCTCTTTTTCTTGGAGGAGTAGAGAGATTCTATGGGGATCAGAACATGAGGACAGACATTACCGACCGACGCTTCTAGTAAAACTGGACATGAATCTGTGTCGATGTCAAAAAAAAAAAGAAAAAAATGTCAAAAAAAAGAGGGGGCGAAAACTATTTACGGTTTTCATCGTAAAACACGATGACTTCACGGACGCAATCTTACCCACCAGGGAATTTATTCATGATGAATCTTCACGTATATGATGGTGATTCATTGGTGATTCATCTAGAAATCCGACCGTACATTTAGGTCTAACTACAACACAGTGGGGGGGTGGGGGATTAACTTTGTTCTGGATTAATTAACGAATCCACCTCGAGAATAGGACTCGTTGCAAAAATTTTAATTATATATTCCTGGACATTCATAAAACTGATTACGAAATCGTGAACTAGTTAAAACAGAATCAAGGAGTTTAATCATAAAATTGGGGTTAATCACTGAAGCTGTCCGGCAGAAAAAAAAAATTTAAACGAATATTTATTCGGAGTTTTAGGGAAAGCGGGTGTGATTTTAAGCAACATAAGGGAACTGGACGGGAAAATTTAGGTATCTAGAACTGAGCTCTTTAAACGGTAGGGGTGAGAATGAGGGGAGGGGGGTAATGAGTTGGGGAAGACTTTAAACGGTCTGATGTCCAAGGGTAATACCCTTAAACTTTAAAAAAAAAAGACAAAAGACCGTAAAACAGAAGGCGCTTTAAGAACTTAAGGACGTGAAACGGGGAGACTTACACCAGGCCGCTTGCACGATACGACTACAGGTTCATGCCAAAAGATCGACTGTGAGTAAAATATAGGAAAGACATAGACCCAGGAGGGTCTTTAACATAGACCCAGGAGGGTCTTTAACATAGACCCAGGAGGGTCTTTAACATAGACCCAGGAGGGTCTTTAACATAGACCCAGGAAGGTCTTTAACATAGACCCAGGAAGGTCTTTAACATAGATTCAGGAAGATCTTTAACATAGACTCAGGAAGGTCTTTAACATAGACCCAGGGAGGTCTTTAACATAGACTCAGGGAGGTCTTTAACATAGACCCAGGGAGGTCTTTAACATAGACCCAGGAAGGTCTTTAACATAGACCCAGGGAGGTCTTTAACATAGACCCAGGGAGGTCTTTAACATAGACCCAGGAAGGTCTTTAACATAGACTCAGGAAGGTCTTTATCCACAGACTCGGGAGGGTTTAAGAAGTGGGGTATCTTGGCTGATAATGACCTCCACAGACCAAGTTTAAAACGGCAAAGTTTCTCCTTTAAACACCACCACCATCACCATCACCACCACGAACTCCACCACGAACTCCACCACCACCAACACCACCACCACCACCACCACGAACTCCACCACGAACTCCACCACCACCACCACCACCAACACCACCACCACCACGAACTCCACCACGAACTCCACCACCACCAACACCACCACCACCCACCACGAACTCCACCACGAACTCCACCACCACCAACACTACCACCACCCACCACGAACTCCACCACGAACTCCACCACCACCAACACGAACCCCACCACGAACTCCACCACCACCAACACCACCACCACCACGAACTCCACCACCACCAACACCACCACCACCACGAACTCCACCACCACCTCCACCACCTACCTCCCGCCCCCGTCAAACCCTCACGTGTATCCATCATCATCCGTCAATGCTCGCGACTCATCCACCACCAGGGTGTATGCAATTCATCCACCACAAAGCACGGGAAAATAGACCTATCGAGACCAAAACATTAGTGGAAAAAAAAAAACACACACACGGTCGACTCAGAAATCGACACCAGAGACTCGTTAGCGAGCCATCGACAGCACAGGCCACATCACCTACCCCTCCCTTCCTCCTTCAGCCCAACCACAAGTACGTCACCAACGCTCACACTCAACAATTATTGACGCCGATATGACCCTTATAGATCTATAGATACGAGAACTCTCTCTCTCTCTCTCTCTCTCTCTCTCTCTCTCTCTCTCTCTCTCTCTCTTTAATGTTTGGGATAGCGAGTCTGTCTTCCTCAACAGAGCAGAGTTTAGCATATATATATATATATATATATATATATATATATATATATATATATATATATATATATGAATTTATGTAAACAGACAGCAGTCAACACGTTTCATTTTCATTCATTGCTGACGTACTCCATTCTCGTTATACTTAAGCAACGAATGGTATTTTTCTGTCCTTCGTCCTGCCGGCTCTTGTAGCCGGAGGGAGTTCGGGGGAGTGCGTGGGGTGGGTGCGTGGGGGGGGGGGGGGCCTCTCTCCCTGTTTCCTCGTAATCTGTTCTATCTAGAACAGAAAATGGAGTTAGCATTGGAATATCATCTGGAATAACCTGGTTATGGACCAACAGGCCCTTTTGTTATCTGCTCATCTTCTGTACACTCTCTCTCTCTCTCTCTCTCTCTCTCTCTCTCTCTCTCTCTCTCTCTCTCTCTCTCTCTCTCTCTCTCTGTTTAAGCACAGAGAACTGAACTGGTGGTGGTGGTGGGTGGGGGGGGGGAGGGGGGGAGTATGGTAGAGACACTCCGATTCCTGCAAGAGAGAGGCAGGGCCGTGGATGGATGGGGGTAGACCTCTCGTCGCTGGTGATGGGGAGTGTCGGTGGCGAGGTCTGGTGGGGAATGGCCCCCATGCTACTGACAGCTGGTGGCCACGGTGAGCAAGGGAGAGACGGGTGAGCGAGGGAGAGACGGGTGAGGTGCGGCTAGGGAGAGCGAGAACAAGAAAACTGATCCGAGGGGGAAATGTATGAGAACGCGTACACCACACATTTCCTTCAACCCGTGTCCAGATATCGAGAAGCCGGAGCTGTCTCCAGTCTCACCCTGGCTGTGGCTTTGAGGGATCCCTTTAGAATACCACCCCCGCGCCCTCCACAAACCCACCCTGGCCGAAAGAGGTCACCAGATAGAGAGGCCGCGCCCAATAGACACCCCAGGCCAGATGAGGTCCTTCTCTGGGGCCAGAGGTCCTTCTTCGGGGACAGGGGATGGGGGGGGGGGTCCTTCTCAGGAGACAGGGGTCAATTCTTCAGGCACAGGGGCCCTTCTCTGGAAAAAAAAAAAAAAAGAGGAGGGGGGTCCTTCTTCGTGGACAAGGGGGTCCTTCTTCGGGGCCAGATGTCCTCCTCAGGGGACAGGGGAGCTCTTCTTCAATGTCACCTATGAGGACCAAAAACCAATTTTCCCAAATTTAAAAAAAAATGTTTTTTGATCGCTCCATTTTTACCCCTTTGGCCCCTAAATTAAAACCCCTCCTCCCTCTTTTCCCCCGACCCCTCCCTTTCCCCTCCCCAATGGCCAAACCCTTTTCAAAAAATTTCCCCAAAAAATCCTTTATCTTCCACCACCTCCTCCCCTCTCCTCACCTTCCAACTCTTCCTTACACTCTCCAACACACCAAATCTCTCTCTCTCCCTCTCTCTCTCTCTCTCTCTTTTCCTCCTCTCTCTCTCTCTCCTCTCTCTCTCTCTCTCTCGGAGTGGTAAATAAAAACCGTCCCCCATCCCCCACACACCACCACACCCCAAAAACAAGGGGCCCCCCCCCCTAGGGAGGGGGCACCCCCCCCAACCCCCAAGCCCCCACGCTCCAACCCCCCCCCAAACCCCAGTACCCGAATTCCCCCAAAACGGGAATCCCCCAGTAACCCCCAAAACCCAAACCCGGGCTCCCCCGGGTTTTCCCCCAACCAACCCCACCAACCACCCCCAGGGGCTTTTTACCAGTAACCCCAAATCCCCCCTCCCCCCTTCCCCCGTCCCCAGAATAACCCCGGAAACCCCGCCCCACCCCTACCCCGAACCCCCAAAAACCCCCACGCTCCAACGCCCCCCGAATTAACCCCAACGAAATTCAGGCCCCCCCCTAAAAGGGGGGAGGAGGCCAAACAAGGGTTAAGGGGCCCCTTATTTCCCGGGGGCCCGGTTTAACCGTGAGCTGTTTCAGGCGGGAGTGAGCGGGGGTTGCAGGCGCAGTGAGCGGTGTTGCAGGCGCAGTGAGCGGGGCCCTTTTTTTTTCCCCTCCTTTGTGTCCAGATAACATGGAGAGCACGCCCGCCCGCACGCCCACCCATCAAAGGGACTCAACGCTCCGATTATCACACATGAGATTCGATAATGAGATTGCAAACCCCTCTGGGGGCCTACATTGCCGACACGATCGGCCCCCCAGACACACCTGATTGGGGTATATGGGGCATATGGGGGTAATAACCAGGGGGACGGGGGACGCACACACACACATATACACACATACAATCTCTCTCTCTCTCTCTCCCGAGGGCGTCCTCGCCCATCTCGTATTTTCGAAACGACGCGAAAACGATGCTAATTCATGCAAAAAAAAAAAAAAGAGAGAAGGATAGTATTCATGATGCATTCAGTGGGGGAAATGCGACATTAACCAGTGGTGGAATTAGTGCGTCTGTTCGTGTATTTATAAGATGTTAAACATCCACTTGTTGGACACACTGCGTCAGCTGTGTGAAAACAGGGT
>NC_092289.1:20185777-20190777 GCF_036320965.1 Panulirus ornatus | reverse complement strand
GTGTGTGTGTGTGTGTGTGTGTGTGTGTGTGTGTGCAGAAAGTCCCTTTAATATCTTAATACGTTAAGAGTTGCCTCATCCACCAGTAAGGACCCGAGTGCTGGCACTACGTACTTTTACTAAACCTCTGGCTTTAAGAGAGCTGGCTTTACTCTCACTGTGGGAGAGCACTCTCTCAAATTGCCGGCATAACAGCGGCGGCCGTGTTTGTGAATCTCTGACTAATACACCGCACGGAGAGGCTTGGATTAGGTCTAGTTAGTGATGGTGATTATAATACATTAGAAATATTACCAGGGGTCTCAGGGGGGACGGGAGAAGAAGGAGGAGGAGGAGGAGGAGGAGGAGGAGGAGGAGATGGAGGAGGAGGAGGAGGAGGAGGAGGAGGAGGAGGAGGAGGAGGAGGAGGAGGAGAAGAAGAAGGAGGAAAGAGGAAGGAAAGGAGGAGGGGGAGAAAGAAGAAGAGAAGGAGGAGAAACTTGTTTGAATTATTCCCCTCCCTCTGCCTCCACAGTACCTCTCTCTCTCTCTCTCTCTCTCTCTCTCTCTCTCTCTCTCTCTCTCTCTCTCTCTCTCTCTCTCCAAGGCACCGTTTCCACGAACTCTGAGTGAAGGGAAATAATGATAATAATAAAAAAGAAAACTCAGGCGAGGCAACGTAAGAGTTTTCCGCTCACACGGATGAGCATTGCGTCCTCAACCTGACCCGGGAACCTATTTTTAATTTCTTTGACTTAATTGGGAAGGCATGCAAATGGGATCGCCTGACCGGACGCCATAAAATACCAGGGGAGAGAGAGAGAGAGAGAGAGAGAGAGAGAGAGAGAGAGGGAGAGAGAGAGAGAGAGAGAGAGAGAGAGAGAGAGAGAGAGAGAGAGAGAGAGAGAATAATCTTATTCCGCCGGGTCTAACGTGATGGACCCACTTGAGTAGGGTGAGCCCATCATCAGCTCTAGCGTCGAGTGTGAGTGTCGAGTGTGAGTGTCGAGTGTGTGTCGAGGGTGAGTGTCGAGCGTGAGGTCTGAGAACGTACTCCCGGGTCGAAACAATTGCTTAACACACTCCTCGAGCAATGAACACACACTCTCTCTCACTCTCTCTCTCTCTCTCTCTCTCTCTCTCTCTCTCTCTCTCTCTCTCTCTCTCTCTCTCAAGCTCATGCAGGTGCCAAGACTATATCACAGACTACGTCCTATATCATACACACACACACACACACACACACACACACACACACACACACACACACACACACACAGTGCCAATGTGGATGCCAGTGTCATACCTTTAGCGCTGCTGTTAGTAAGGTCAACCCCGGTGCCAACACCACCTCCGGTGCCAACACCACCCGTGCCGGTGCCAACACCACCCGTGCCGGTGCCAACACCACCCGTGCCAACACCACCACTCGTCAGGAGACAGAACCACTCAGGACAATCACTCCAGACCCAAAACAAGTCCAGATTGAATTTAGCCTCGTTCGCTGTTAGGGTATCTTAATCCTGGGTCCCCACAGAGCATTATCTTGCGAATATATCCTTATCTGAGCTCGCTTTCATGGCTCGCTCTTCCAATCTGCTTTACATATATATATATATATATATATATATATATATATATATATATATATATATATGTAATCCTCTAAGCTCGATGGTACGACCCTCCTGCACGACGGCGAGGTCCCTAGAGTACGACGGCACGACGGTTGAGCACGACACAGCACGACCCTTGCGTACGACGGCACGACCCTCTGAGTACGGCGGCACGACATATGTGGGCCATACCGTCATGCTTAAGGGCCGCTGGGTCGTGCTCACGGGGAATATGGATTCATCCTGGCTTGGGAATCGAACCTGGTACTCACCAGTTGGTGGCCAGTCCGGTTACCCCAGTAATGCGACCGTCAACCCATCCCTGTAGGGCCTCTCCTCCTACAAGACTAATGCATCACTCCTCACACCCTTCAGCCTTCCGTGCGTCCGTAGCATCCTCCGCTGCACAAAATTCTCACACAGACTTTTCTAATACATGAACGCTCCATAATATATGATGGCTATGAACGCGTAAATTGTCGCAGAATAGGAGACCGGATTTAAAATCTATCCTCTCAGTATACAACACATCTAAATTCTTCTAAATGATCACATTAGTCTTTGATCTACCATCCGAAGCGTACGATCAACTCACTGGGATTAAAAGAGTATATCAGGGTGCAGCCCGGGCAGTATATGAGGTCCTGATTATTATATAACCTCTGATTATACCAACATATCTGGCATACCCCCCCTCACACCCCCCTCGTTCCTTCCACACAAGTACGGCCATTACCGTGGATCACACGGGAATATCATAGCATAACCTTATTCCTTGGGCCCGTAATGGGGTAATCAAGTGTGTGTTACACCGTAATTAACAGAGAGGGGACTGACGTGAGGCATCACCAAGACGTGGGTGGGTGGCATTCCACAACAAGACGGGAAAGGAGTCTAATATATATATATATATATATATATATATATATATATATATATATATATATATATATATATATATATATATATATATATATATAACCATCACATGAAGAGATGTTTCCCACAGGTTTACACAGTCACTCGCCACCACCGCCCACCAACACCACCAAGCAAGCACTGCCTCCCCACCCACCCTCCACAGAACGAATACAGAGAAGAGCAACAGAACTCATTCCCTCCCTCGGAAATGAATCCTTGGAAGAGACACTTGCAAAATCATTCCCCCTCCTTTCCTCCCCCTCCCCCCAAAAAAAAAAGAAATGGAAAGGAATAAAAAACAAACGCAGACTCCGAGATCAAACGGAGTATTTGAAAACACTAAAGGAAAAATTTTTCGAGGACATAAATCATAACAATTTCCTCGGGTTACATAAGAGATACAACGACCAGATCATAACCGGGACGAACTTAAAGGGAAGATGTGGTACATATATATATATATACACAAACATGGACCAGGCAAAAGTTTCATCAGCAGTGGGAGTGATAAGACACATTGGAATGATCGAATGTTTCCGACCCACTGCATTCACATCACAGCCAGGCAATCACTCTAATGACATTAATCACCAGTGATTTATCCTGTTCAAGAAGGACGATACAATATACACGTATTTCAAAGCCTTTTTTTTTCTTTTTCTATATTTTCAGATTACATGTTGTAACGTATTTACCCCACCCCACCCCAAGCATCCGGTGCGCTACTTCTGTGTCGCAACAATGTAACTGTACGCTCACTCTGTGTCGGAACTATGTAACTGTACGTTACTTCTGTGTCGTAACTATGTAACTATACGCTACCTCTGCGTCTGCATGACGTATTCAAAGCTTGCTCTGTATTACGCCAATGTCTCGCCACCTGTCACCCTCCTATGTCCACGTGCCGTACCCACCCCACGCTCCATACCGGCCTCCACCCACCCGCTAGATATGTGCCCTTGACCCACCCATACCCTCACTGAAATGCTTCGCCTGTGTATATCTAGACGCCACATGTTTTATAAATAGTAAAGGAATGGAAGGGGAGAGCCCCTCTTCTTTACTATCCCGTCTCCATCTATACAAGTAGACGTAGAAGAGCTTTTTGCTTTGCTAACCCGTCTCCATCTATATAAGTAGATGGAGAAGAGCTTTTTGCTTTACTATCCCGTCTCCATCTATACAAGTAGATGGAGAAGAGCTTTTTGCTTTGCTATCTCGTCTCCATCTATAAAGGTTAGATATGAAGGACACACTGGTGCCGTCCCCCAGCAGATCACACCTCGTAACACACACTCAAGCTTGCCTGATGTTCTGCCGCCCACTGAGGGGATGTACACCGCCCCGTCGCGCCGCCCACCACCCCACCAACACTGCCGCCCACCAACAGGATGTGAATCGCCCACAATAGCCGCCAGTGACCCAGGATTACCAAGTAAGTTTTTAATATTCTGCAACTCTCCAGCCAGGCCCACTCTCTCACCCTGGGCCAGCCAGTAACACACACACACACACACACACACACACACACACACACACACACACACACACACACACACACACCACCGCACACTTGCTTCCTGACTTGTTAATCATTCCTGCTTGACCTCTAACTGACCCCTGGTTGACCCCTGGCTGACCTGTCCCCACCCTCTCCCGCACGTCCGACACAGCTAGCTGGGTTCCTGACAATTCAGAGCCCTGGACACTAAATCCTCTCAAAGTTCTAAGGTCGATTTTGACATAGAAAAAGGAAATTCACAGCCATATATATATATATATATATATATTTTTTTTTTTTTTTTTTTTTTTTTTATACTTTGTCGCTGTCTCCCGCGTTTGCGAGGTAGCGCAAGGAAACAGACGAAAGAAATGGCCCAACCCCCCCCCCCCCCCCATACACATGTACATACACACGTCCACACACGCAAATATACATACCTACACAGCTTTCCATGGTTTACCCCAGACGCTTCACATGCCTTGCTTCAATCCACTGACAGCACGTCAACCCCTGTATACCACATGACTCCAATTCACTCTATTTCTTGCCCTCCTTTCACCCTCCTGCATGTTCAGGCCCCGATCACACAAAATCTTTTTCACTCCATCTTTCCACCTCCAATTTGGTCTCCCTCTTCTCCTCGTTCCCTCCACCTCCGACACATATATCCTCTTGGTCAATCTCTCCTCACTCATTCTCTCCATGTGCCCAAACCATTTCAAAACACCCTCTTCTGCTCTCTCAACCACGCTCTTTTTATTTCCACACATCTCTCTTACCCTTACGTTACTTACTCGATCAAACCACCTCACACCACACATTGTCCTCAAACATCTCATTTCCAGCACATCCGTCCTCCTGCGCACATCTCTATCCATAGCCCACGCCTCGCAACCATACAACATTGTTGGAACCACTATTCCCTCAAACATACCCATTTTTGCTTTCCGAGATAATGTTCTCGACTTCCACACATTTTT
>NC_092289.1:20148277-20178277 GCF_036320965.1 Panulirus ornatus | reverse complement strand
GTGACTAACTTGTCGCCAGTCTCTCACACTGGGCGAGTTGTCTGCTGGCAAATATTAGACCTGGTGTCTGGTACGGTCCGCGGATGAGGAATCGATGGATTAATTATATTCCACATCAGGCCAGAATCGGGATGTGATCCACACGTTTGGTCGCCGCACTGTGGAGACGCGAAGAGGACTAACAGAGGAGGTCCAGAGGAGTGGGAGGAAGACGGCGACAGATTCAAGAGAGATGAGTTACGCGGGATGGTTAGAGGCCGTAAATCTGTCCACCATGGAAGAGAGAAGAGTCAGGGGTGACTCTCCATCGCTACGTTTAAGATGGTAAAACAGTTGGATGATGTCTGCAATGAACACTTCTCTGAAAAACCCAAAGACAGAACAACCAGAAGGCATAATTAGAAACTAGAGAACACGCGTGTTGGAGGAAATGTACAAAAGCAACCTTTTTTGGCATAAAAGTACAGCATGACTGACGGAACTGTCCATATGGACAGCATACAGACAGTAGGGGACGTTGGAGAGATGAGGGAGGTGCCCCTTCGTGTACAGAACTCGCCTCCCTCCCACTCCCCGTCCTGCACAGACAGGAAGACGTGAGGGTAATGCGAGCGTATTCCTAACTTGTTTACAACATGTCAAGCCTTACCTACCAGGGGGTTGTGAGCATAATTACCCGCCTTGAATAGTAATTAGGCAATGATGAAGTGCGTTATCAAGATTTGACCATCCTCCACAGGGACGTAAATTTCCGATATCCTATATTGCAATCACCCAGACGTCTACACTCCCTCACATTCAAGGATGAATGAATTCTATTACCCAGGAGTCTCGTAGCCTTATGAAAAGTAACAAACAAACAAACAAACAAACACTTCCGGCTCATAAAAAAATGCAAATTTTAATCAGATTTAGATTAATTAATGACTACGCCAGTCCCGGCGTATAGCGGACTCGCGAGATTGGGGGCTGGAAAGACTCGCGGATTTCCCTTTTGAGAATTACAGAGACGTAATTAGAAAGGCGAGTTGCTTTAAATGAAGGAGCCGAGTCTGGACGGTGGGCAGTGTGCGTTTGTGTGAGTAGTGCGAGCAACACCGGCAGGTCAAACAAGACAACCAAAACCAGTTCCACGAGAGAGGGAGAGAGACAACAAGAATCAAGCAAAATATTAATATGAAATAATAGAAACAAATGAAAGAAGCTTTAAATACGGACATAATGAAGATGGGAGACAGCGAAGGTGAATACGCACCCGCAATGGATGATACAGAGAAACACTTGCAAACACAAAGCGCAACGAAAAGACATACACACACGTAGGAATATGAGAATACACACAAGGGAAACAGGGCTCGGGTTCAGGCGCGAACTGCAGAGTGTTGACGTAATCTTATAATCATGGCTCCTTACTCTAATTACACCCTCCCTTCCCCTCTTTAACACTGGTGGGTGTGTTAGGCCTCCTACTTTAACACTGGTGGGTGCGTTAGGCCCCCCACTTCAACAATGGTGGGTGCGTTAGGCCCCCCACTTCAACAATGGTGGGTGCGTTAGGCCTCCCACTTCAACAATGGTGGGTGCGTTAGGCCTCCCATTTCAACACTGGCGGGTGCGTTGAGCTATCCCTTCAACAATGAAGGGTGCGTTAAGCCTCCCACTTCAACACTGGTGGGTGCGTTATATCATCGCTTCAACACCGGTACGACCCGTCCTGTACACGACGGTGTGACCCTTGAGCGCGGGCACAAAACTACAGCGGCGCGAAGACACAACCCTTGGGCACGACCCCTGAGCACGACGGGTCTATGACCAAGTCTTGGTGGGCCTTTGGACCTCTGACCGTCTAACACCGCCGTGCCCGAGGGTCCTCGTCGTAAACTGCCGTGTCCTCCAGGGGTCGTCGTAACTACTGGCCGTCGTCGTGCCGGGGGCGCCATACCTTCCCATAGGTTAAACTTTCCCCCGTTCGTCTGAACAGCTGAGGTACCGGCTGGGAGGACATTTCCCTTCGCGTGCCAACGGTCCATTCTTGCCTCCTATACTGTTTAACAGTAACGGGATAATAGCCTCGCCGTGAGTGGGACACGGAGGCTACAAAAAAGGTTATTTACTACACTACCCTCCTCCCGGCCGCCTCCCCTGGGCTGGCTGGCTTGCAGCGAAGCCACTGTGAAGGGATACGAACATGTTTGTTTACCTTTCAAGGGGATACGGATCCAAATCTACCACCTGATTCAATAGTGCGACTGAAATTGAATTCATCGAGTTCTACGTGTCCCAGATGCGTCTATGGTAGAGAGAGAGAGACTGTATAATGAAATCGTACATGAGTGATGAGCTCGAAACGGATATGTGAACGCTGGGGTACCCAACGCTGCAGATGATGCAAATTAAAGCTATTCCTTCACTCTTAAAGTTCTATCACAAGTTCTCACACCTGCTATGAACAACGCGAACAAAATCGTAATACCTGCGACGGGAGAACGTTTCGGAAGTGAGCGTCCGTGTGTGTTACTGACACAAGAATCGGACCCCAAGTCGCTCATCCTTCGTGCTGAGGGTCAACGATGCTTCTCTTCTTCTGTGACAATGGAACCTACAATAGTCATCACAGAACTTCAAATATGAAAGACACATTTCAATACCTCTCTCTCTCTCTCTCTCTCTCTCTCTCTCTCTCTCTCTCTCTCTCTCTCTCTCTCTCTCTACACTAATAATGTCTTCAACGAAAAACACATAAATATCAAGTCATCCTTGCAGGAAATTCATTGACTATCAGACCAAAATTACTGTTTACAAAACGAAAAGAAAATATGTTAGGAAACTTGGCCTGAGAGAGAGAGAGAGAGAGAGAGAGAGAGAGAGAGAGAGAGAGAGGGAGAGAGAGAGAGATGTATGTAAATGACCTTATCATTACGTGCAACTACTTGAATTAGGGACGACAACTGCGCCACCGCTTCCATCCCTCCCCCCCCCCCCACCCTAATTGGCCCAGGTTCTTTCTGCCACGTCAAGTTAAACCTATAAACCTCGGGAGGCTAATTAAACCGAAGGTAGTGAGGTACCCCGGTCTTGCGTCGACGCGTCATAAGGAAGGGATTGTGGTGCGGTCTCCGTGGGGTGGTGGCTGGGGTGGTGGCCAGTTATTTGCCCAAGCTGCAGGCAGCCAGTGAGGTGCTGAGAGAATGATTGCTTGCTTGTTTGGACTAGTGTGTGGTTGCTTGTTGACGTGGTTAGCTGCTTGTTTGAGTGGGTTGGTGGGCGGGCAAGCGGGCGATGGACTCGGTTGACTGGTTGATGGGTAGTGAGAGACGGCGGCTCGACTGGTTGACGATTGGTTGGGTAGGTGTGGGTGACTAATTGGTTGACTGATGGTTGCGGGTGTTTTCCAGTGGGTGGAATGGTCTTCAGTTGTTAGCGAGCCCTGAAGTGGGGTCATGGTAGTTACTTCAGTAGACGTTAGTAGTAGTAGTAGTAGTAGTTGTAGTAGTAGTAGTAGTAGTAGTAGTAGTAGTAGTAGTAGTAGTAGTAGTTCCCAGAACTGGAATGTCGACAGTGAACCCTGAGAAGCTCCACCAACACCTCCTGTACAGCCGCCAGTCGGTGCGACATGAATGCGACCCAAGTTAGCATCACCGTTGCTGTTGACGCCGTCAGCAACAGATGACCCATTTTTACTTCCAGAACACTCTAAAGGCCCAAGGACGGACAAACGCAATGACCCAACGCATCCACAACTGATTAAAAAAAAAAAGGTATTATGTAAGTGAAAAAATATATATCATAATAAAAGAACTGATAAGAACTGATATGAAGAGATACGCGGCGTGAAAACATGGCGTGCAAACAAGCAAGTCTTTACCCGAGCGGCGTTTCTGTTTTGGCTCCGTATTTTCCCCCCGCATCCAACGGACGATATCTCCCGCTTCCCCTATTTCCAAGAATGGCTTCGTCCGTAAGGGGAGAAGCGCCTTGAACGCACTCAACCGAGAGGGGGGGAAAACAAATGGGAAATTCCGTTATCTTGTCGCTACACGTCTGGCGGCGTGGAAACCAAGTCGCGGAGTGTTTTTCTTCAGAGAAGAAATGCATCTCAACGAGAGACGAAACTATGCCAAACAGGTTCCCCCCTCCACCCCCTCCCCTGGTAGAGTGGACTCGCCCACAGCCAGCCAGAACACACCTCCCCCCTCCCTCCCTCCCTACCCCCCCCACCTCAACTCGACAAAATGAAAGCAAAGTTTTGAGACTACTGATGTTGTTGTGATTTGTGCTTTAATGAGATTCTCTCTCTCTCTCTCTCTCTCTCTCTCTCTCTCTCTCTCTCTCTCTCTCTCTCTCTCTCTCTCTCTCACTTATCGTAGTCTGAAGTGGCAGTGAGGTTTGCGTAACAGAGGAGACCTGTACAATCCCCTCTCTCTCTCTCTCTCTCCCCCCTGGTGGCGCTATGGCCAAATATCCCAAGAGTTTGGGACACAGGCGATGGATCGAGCCGGGCGCGGGAGAGCTTTGATGAGTGGCCGTGTGCTGGAAAGGGCCGGCCTCCCAGCCTGACCGGAATAACAATTCTGACACTTGGCAAGTCCTCCAGAGTTGCTGATGACTGGAGAAAGCACCAGGGATAAATCTCGGAGAAGGCTGGGAGGTCCATGGCGGTGGCGGTGATGTGGAATGGTGGTGATGACGGTGGCGGGGGAACTGGTGGGGATGATGACGGGGAATTAATTGGTGGGGAATGATGGTGGTGGTGGTGGTGGTGGGGAGGACGATCACGTAGGTGGTGACGAAGGACACTCGCGCGCCCCGTGTCGGGGGAGGAGGAGGAGGAGTGAGGGTGGAGGCGGAGTGCACACAGACCAAAAGCATTTCGTGATACCAGTTTCTCTGGTGGGGGCGTGTCGGAGCCGCCGGCAGGACCCCGACACGATCCGCGGGGAACTGATTAGCGCCTCAGGCCACCTGGCCAGGTAGCCAGGTGGCAGCAGGTGAGGAAGGCCCTACTGGGACGCCGTTACCCTCCCGACAGCCCCGGCTCTCGCGGTCTGAGCCACAGTTGGCAATGACCGAACGGCGGCAACCCAAGACTCAAGGGCGAATATTCTCTCTCTCTCTCTCTCTCTCTCTCTCTCTCTCTCTCTCTCTCTCTCTCTCTCTCTCTCTCTCTCTCTCTCTCAACGTATGCATGTTTCTCGCCATCTCCACCTTCTACCCCCCCCCCCGCCTCACAGTCTCTTTCGCCCTCTCTCTCAATATCTTGCCTCCTCCGCTCCGTCTACCCCTCTCCCTCCTCAATATGCACCTCTTCACCACGAAGCCGCCACGTCTAAAGGCAAGGAGGGGCGGAAGAGAGTAATAATATTCATAAAAGTGATATATTGCTCAAAGATAACAGCAAGTCTTAAATTTTGTTTAACGCGATAAATTATGGACTCGTTATAAGGTCAGAGAAGATATATGGCCGCTGGGGACAAGGGCGAAGGGAGTGGACGAGGGACACGGGCCGGGGGAGGGGGGGGACATGAGAAGGAGGGAGGGGACACAAGAGAAGATGAGGTCTGGAGACGGGAGAGGGGACACGCCGAGGGACACAGGCGAAGGACGTGAGAGGGAGGGAGGGAGGAAGGGGACACAGCAGGACACAGAAAGGAGTTTTGGAGGAGACAGGGGCGTGCTGTGGGAGTAGACGACTTGGTAAGAGAAAAAAGGATAATCCTTATCAGGGTCGAGATTGTTACCTTGCGATACTGTACACCAGGGACGGACGGACGTACGGACGGACGGACGGATGGACGGACGGGGGTGCAGCACAGTCCTCCGCGTCCGCCAGTGGATGTGACGGTGGTCTATGGGGAAAACTCTCTAACGGCATCAGTATGTGTCACCTGGCCCCCCTGGTCCTCTGGTCCTCATCCTCTTCCTTCCCCCCTTTTTCTAAAGCGCCCACGACTGTGCCTCTGACGCGCGACAGAAAAAAAAAGAATGCTTTGAGATGGAGAGGGAGGGCGGGAGGGAGGGAGGGACGGGGCGGCGGCGGCTCTCAACGCCTGGTGCTGTCCGGGGAACTATTCCCGACGCCTAGTGAACGCAGGGAACTATTCCCGACGCCTGGTGAATGCAGGGAACTATTCCCGACGCCTGGTGAACGCAGGGAACTATTCCCGACGCCTGGTGAACGCAGGGAACTATTCCCGACGCCTGGTGAACGCAGGGAACCATTCCCGACGCCTGGTGAACGTGTGGAACTATTCCCGACGCCTGGTGAATGCGTGGAACTATTCCCGACGCCTGGTGAACGTGTGGAACTATTCCCGACGCCTGGTGAACGCAGGGAACTATTCCCAGCGTCTCGCACACAGGTGGAGCCGTCCCCGACGTGTGCAGTAATTCCACACGCTGTGCAAATATGCATATCTTTTATGGTCGTCATTGGCAACACAACAACACTACAAGTAGAGCTTCTGTTATCAACACTGTGAACCCTTCCCTGCTTCTGCCGATGCAGACAGTTTTGACTGACCCTTTGAACGAACCGTTCTTTCGACTTCACTTATAACTAATTTGCATATTGTCTAAACATAAGGCATAACTTGTAAATGTAAGTAACTTCATCTATGCCACAACTGAGTGCACACAACTACCCCCTGGCGTTAAGTAAGCGAATGTGATCCCTTCTTGACGCTTTGTTGAACACACTTAAGCGCTTCATTAAGACATCAAAGAAACTCAGATCGTCTGTAAATGTAGGGAACGGTATGCGACAGCTTGTAAATTCACCGGGCCATTCCCAACTCACTGTAAATGCATTAAATCATCCCTCCCCCCCCAGACTGACAGGAACACATCGCATCAACTTCTGCGGCTGACATGTTTGCAGTGGACGAGATTTAGAGGGAGGGAACTACACCAGTTTTATCTCTGTGAATAACTAAACCTCTCGAAACTCGAGGCAAACTGTTACAAGGACTCTGGGGGCGGGGCTGCAATGAAACGTTGCAACGGGAGTGGGGGGAAAAAAAAGAGAGGGTCGGTTCGGTTACCTTGGTTGTCGAGAAGAGGGTGGTGGAGAGAAGTGGTTCTGTACACGCTAGGGGAGGGCGGGGGGCCCGGTATTGGTGGTGTTGGTGGTGGTGCGGTGGTGGTGGCTGTGAGGGAGATGGATGCCAAGTGACGATTGCCTTTTTCTTTTAACCCCCATCCCCTCCCCTCCCCCCTCTTTGATAACTGGGGAGTGAGGGGAAAGGGAGGGAGAGGTACCATAACCCAGGGCGTCCTCTCGTATCAAGGGGGACTTCCCCCTGTGCGCCGGCCAAACGATGAGGGAATCTAAGAGGGAGATTCATGGGTGAGTAACTGAGTCACACGAGTGAGGAAGACCACCACCACCACCACCAACGGGTGAGGAGGAGACCTGTTGCTGTGTCCTTTCGGCAGAGCAAACACCACCTCCCTCTCTCTCTCTCTCACTCCTGGTACACACCACACACACACACATTTCCCCTCCACCATCTAAAACCGTGTCTCCACGAATGCGAAACACACACACACACACACACACACACACACACACACACACACACACACACACACACACAAAGTAGCGTTAACCAGTTCCCTCGGATGAGACGAATGAGAGAAAATATACAACGAGAAGATGGAACGTGTCGCGTGTCTTTACTTAACAGGTAAAGCTGCTATCGGGGGCAGTGTTTAATGGAAGGATCTCACGGGAATTCTCGCGTCCAAGGCAAGGGCCGGTCGCTGGGGCGTGCAGGACCTGGCTCCTCCGGGGCCCAGGATCCTGATCCCTCCTGATGCACGTCTGGTAATTGCTAAAGGACGTCCCTGCCTCTGTTTGCCCGACGGCGGCCCAGCTCCTGCCTGGCTGGCCCGGGGGTGCCATTTACCCCCTCCAAAAGGACCATTTAGGACACCAAAAACTAGTTTATTTAGCTCGTCCAGGGGAGCTATTTGTCTGAGTAAAAGACCGTTTAGCCAGACAGGATTATTTAGATATTCTGGAGAAGCAAATTTAACTGGCGAACACAGAAGCCTCGGACCCGGAACATGCTGTAGGACTGTGCACATAACCCACGCATGAAGGAACGTCTGGATTAGATTCACACGGGCGGTCCACAGCGGGCGGGCACCACCTACCTGGCGCACACAGAAAGCTGGTGACGCCGAACTGACCGGGACCCCACGCGGGGAGGGAGGGAGGGAGGCTGGCTGGCTCCCCTACTTCCTGCTGCTGCCGTGCTGAGGGTGAGGGGTGGGGGGGGGGGGGGGGTGAGGGGCTGGTGGGGTTGTAGGGAGACAGGAACCAGGGTGTGGTGGTGGGCGTGACGGGTGGCCGGCACCAGCTGGACACCGGCAGGCAAAAATGCTGTTTGTGGTAGAGGTGAGCCGGACACCATGATTCCCCCCCCTCGTTGCCATGCACCCTCAACCGATGCCTCTCTCTCTCTCTCTCTCTCTCTCTCTCTCTCTCTCTCTCTCTCTCTCTCTCTCTCTCTCTCTCTCTCTCTCTCCTACGCCCCCTTGCTCTCTGCTTCCCATCCCTCCCTCTTTCTATTTCCCTCGTTTATTTCATCTCTCCGTGTCTTTATTCATCCCTTCTCTCTTTCCCACCACTGAACTCTCCCTCCCTGCCGGCCTGGCCTCCCCCACCTCGCCCTCACCCAGGTAGGATGGTGGGCGGCCGCCGCCCCCCAAGGGTGACGGTAAACAGTCCTTCGTGTGGGTGGCACCTGGGGCGACAGGCGGCCGCCCAGCTTCTGCGAGAGGGGAGGATAGGTGGGGATGGGTGATGATGGGGAGGTGTGAGGCACTGGGGAGACAACTGGAGGGAGGAGGAGGAGGAGGAGGAGGAGGAGGGGAGGAAGTCTATCGCCATTCACCGTAAATATGATGTTTATCGTCGTCCCTCTCGCCCTCCCCTTCCCCCTTGCCAGCAGCACCTCCAAGCAAACCCTCGACATAATAAACAACGAGGGTAAACAAAGCCTTAATAACCCGCCCGGTGTAATCAACGAGGTAATTTACCACTCCTGTCGCCTCCCCTTTGCGCGGGGAGGTCATTCATCACGACACTGGTAAGTCCCCGGAAATGGGGGCATTAACGTGGGAAGCGGCATCTACGCGTGTATTCAGATACCGGCGACGACCCACGACAACAAACGTAGATTTACGTCCATGTAAGATCCAGGGGTGATTTCCCCCACCCTCCCGACTCGTGAATCAAGATCTTCTCCCGAATGGCGTTCATGTCAACTAGATTAAAATTCTCACCGTACGACGTGAGGGAGTTTCGTCAGCAAAGGCATTACGCAAGAACATATTGAGCGACGCGTATGACCCGAGTTCTTGCCCCCCCCCCCCACCACCAAGCACAACACACTTCTGGGGTCATTACTCCCCAGGGAACATGAATTACAGCGATGAAAAACACTGGCGACCCATCCCCATACCAACGAACACTTATCTATTGAACCGGTGCCTTTAATTCATGTCGAGGACGCCGGCTCGAGCCCCCTCAACGGAGATAGATGTCTTTCGAATCGACAGTCGTCATCTTCAGACACTGTATGAATGGCTCCGTGGCCGCCACAGCAACCTACCTGACCCTCAGTGCCACAGTTCCTACCACTCCGTGGCCACCACAGCTACACCTCACCCTCCGTGCCACAGTTCCTACCGCTCCGTGGCCACCACAGCTACACCTCACCCTCCGTGCCACAGTTCCTACCACTCCGTGGCCACCACAGCTACACCTCACCCTCCGTGCCACAGTTCCTACCACTCCGGGGCCACCACAGCTACACCTCACCCTCCGTGCCACAGTTCCTACCACTCCGGGGCCACCACAGCTAAACCTCACCCTCCGTGCCACAGTTCCTACCGCTCCGTGGCCACCACAGCTACACCTCACCCTCCGTGCCACAGTTCCTACCACTCCGGGGCCACCACAGCTACACCTCACCCTCCGTGCCACAGTTCCTACCGCTCCGTGGCCACCACAGCTACACCTCACCCTCCGTGCCACAGTTCCTACCACTCCGTGGCCACCACAGCTACACCTCACCCTCCGTGCCACAGTTCCTACCACTCCGTGGCCACCACAGCTACACCCCACCCTCCGTGCCACAGTTCCTACCACTCCGTGGCCACCACAGCTACACCCCACCCTCCGTGCCACAGTTCCTACCGCTCCGTGGCCACCACAGCTACACCTCACCCTCCGTGCCACAGTTCCTACCACTCCGTGGCCACCACAGCTACACCCCACCCTCCGTGCCACAGTTCCTACCACTCCGTGGCCACGACAGCTACACCTCACCCTCCGTGCCACAGTTCCTACCACTCCGTCGTCACCACAGATACACTTCACCCTCGCTGCTTATTCCAAGACAAATTAATCTCGGCCATACCGAAGCCACAGATCTCGCCCCCTGCACGAAGGGAGATAAATAACTCACCCAAGCAGAGGGCAAGTCAAGGATCACAAACTCCTTATCATCCAGCCAGGCCGAGAATCAGCCAAGGAATATTCACGTACTTAGTCCCACAATCTACAACACCTGTTCATACACGAAATACAACACGTCTGTTCTACATTCTTAGTCCCATGAACTACAATACGTGTTTCATCCGTGGAAATACAGCAGGTGTATGTGTTGCGTGGGAGGCACATCCAGCTGTTAACAATGCACGCGCGATATTCCTCAACAAATTAAGAGAGAGAGAGAGAGAGAGAGAGAGAGAGAGAGAGAGAGAGAGAGAGAGAGAGAGAGAGAGAGAGAGAGAGAAGAGAGAGAGAGTGAGAGAGAGAGAGAGAGAGAGAGAGAGAGAGAGAGAGAGAGAGAGAGAGAGAGAGAGAGAGAGAGAGAGAGAGAGAGAGAGAGAGAGAGAGAGAGAGAGAGTATGTAAGCTGTTAGCTTAGTGGACTTGATCCAGGCCGCACCGTCCAGTTGGTTCACTTTAATATAGTGGGAGTCATGGGGCCATTCTGCTGTACGGCAGAGACTTTTGTGCTGAGGAGCAGGAGAGAAGGAGGAGGATGAGGAGAGAGGAAAGACTGGTGGACAAGGAGGAGTGATGAAGAAGACAACCGAGACGACCGTGCGAACCAGGAAAGGAGAGGAGACGACTGAGGAGGAGGAGGAGGAGGAGGAGGAACGAAAAGGAAGAATAAAAGGAAGAAGAAGGAGAAGAAGAAGAAGAAGAAGAAGAAGAAGAAGAAGAAGAAGAAGAAGAAGAAGAAGAAGAAGAGGAGGAGGAGGAGGATCAACAGAAGGCAGGGAGGGAAAGGGACTCTGTGTTGTCATGTCTCATGTGGCGCTACGCGTCGTGTGTCCACCACCAGTCGTGTGGCGCCCTGCGTCGTGTAGTGCCACGCATCGTGCGGTACCATGCGTCAAGCTACGGACCTGCGGCGCCATGCGTCATCTGGAGCCGTGCGTCCAACCGCACTCGACCCTCCCCAGTTAACGTCTGCATGACGCCCGAACCTCCAGCTCACGCCCACCGCTGCATGACCTTCCTCTGCTGCAGATGGTGGTGCTGCTGCAGATGCTGTTGTGCCTGCTGCCTCTACTGCCGCTGTTATCACTGCTGCCTCTACTGCCGCTGTTACCACTGCTGCCTCAGCCACTGCTGCTGTTCCATCTCCTGCCTCTACCGCTGCTGCTGCTGCTCCGTTCCCTGTTCCTGCTGCAGCCCCACCTTCTGCCGCTTCCAATTCCGCCACCGTTGCCTACCCTGTTAGCTCATGCGAACCAGAAGCGATCGACTCCCAGTTCAGGAACAGCCAGTCCGGGGAATCCAACCCACCCAACCTCCCCCATTCCCACCCAACGCTAATTACACGCCGCTCAGGTTGCTCTGGCTTCCTGGTTATCCGGAAACCTGGGTTCGATCCCCATTCATCTGGGTCTTCTGGGAACCGAACCCCTTCCTCATGTACAGTACAAAACAGGTTAATTGGCCTCGACTTTCTTTGAGGAAGATAAGCTACTGGATTTCTTTACCTTTGTAAAACACACACACACACACACACACACACACACACACACACACACACACACACACACACACAGGCGTTCTCTGGTCTCTGATTCCATAACAGGTCTTGAATTCCTCTCTATTACATACATGATTCAATCTCTCAATTTCACTGTGGTTTCTAATGCGTTCCCCGGTCTCTAACCCCCCCCTCCCACACACACACACACACACACACACACACATGGTCTTCATTCATCCACATCTCCATCTCCGCATTCACTACGGGTTCAAAGGCCCTCCACATACGAAGACAAATGTATAATGCATATGAATATAACAGAGCATATCAAGTATGCATGTCTCCCAACGCTGAAGAGTTTCAGGAAACGAAACCAGAGAAGAAACTACACCTTGTGCTTCATAGAGGCGCAGTATAACAGACCGTGACGTGCTTCAAAGAGGCACAGTGAAACAGACCGTGATGTGCTTCAGAGAGGCACAGTGAAACAGACCGTGATGTGCTTCAGAGAGGCACGGTGAAACAGACAGTAACACTAAAAGCACTGAAGCAGCAGCCTGCACAGCAAAACAACCTGCTGTTTCAATTTACTGAACTGCCTTTAAAACACACACACGCACACACACACACACACACACACACACACACACACACACACACACACACACACACAGACACACACACACACGAAACAGCATCTCTACCGAAGGATTCTAGAGCGAAGACATTACCGGAACGCCTTTAGAGAGGAGGAAACAAAAGACGAAACGCACCACACAGAGATGACTTCATGAGAACCGAGACGTGGACTTCAGCGCAACGCGGCCTGAAACTTGCCCCGGCATCACCCTGAACTAACCAAGGGGAGGGGGGGGGGGGAACCACCGCTCACTGCAGGGGTGTCAGCGTCGGTGAGGGGCTGGGACCTCCAGGGGAGAGACGCTGTTTCCGGGGGCCTTATCTAATTGGCGTTATTAGTTCACAAACAAGCCAGTTCACCTGCAGCTGTTTGGGGCACGTTTAATCTCCTCGTTTGACTCGCCATTACCACCAGGAGAGCAGCAGCAGCTCGCGAAAGCGCGAAGGGTCGCGATAAACCGCAGTTGTGGTGGGGGGAGGGGGTGAGGATGGCGTGGGAGGGAAGATGTGGAGGGGAAGGGTTAGGGAGGAAGGAGGGAGGGGGAGTGTGCCGTTAATGTACACCTCAAATGGTGGGCGACATCGTCCCCAGAGGGAGGGAAGGAGCTGATTGGCTCCTACTGGAGAGGGGATGTCGGGTCATGCGAGGTCACGAGGATGGAGGAGGAGGAGGAGGAGGAGGAAGGGAAAGAGGGAGGGGGAGAGGGGAAAGAAATGAGGAGGAGGAGGAGGGGGAGGGCAGGGGAGTGCTGGTAAGAGTGAGGGGGAAGGGAGTGAGAAAGGCGGGGGAGAGGAAGATGATGGATGAGAAGAGGTCCGTAAAAGGAGAGAGTGTAGAGAGAGGGACCATAGAGGGTCTGAGAAAACGGGTGGAAATGGGGAGAGAGAGAGAGAGAGAGAGAGAGAGAGAGAGAGAGAGAGAGAGAGAGAGAGAGAGAGAGAGAGAGAGAGAGGTGGACATAAGATGAATGGTTATACAGAGAGAAAGAAAAGGCAAATAACAGGCAAAGGAGGAAGAGGAAGAGGAAGAAGACAATAAGGACGAGGAGAAGGAGGAGGAGGAAGGAGAAGAGGAGAAGGAGGAAAAAGAGGAGGAGGAGGAGGAAACTATGAAACAGCGGGTCTGAGTAAACGATAGAATTCCAAACATCTATAAATCTCAAACGGAGAACAAGAACAACGACCTAGGACGCCAGACCGGGAACACATCTCCGAGGCACGGGCCAGCCTGAGGGGGAACAGCGTTACGTGAAGAACACAAGAACAACCCGAGGGAACCGTGGAGAACAGGCGACCTGATAGGGGAGGACAGACTGGGGCGGGAAGGGAAGGGAAATACATAAGACAGAAGAACAACAGAGATGATGCTACGTGGGGGAGGGGGAGGAGGAGGGGGAGGAGGGAGATGAAGAACATGAACAACAACAGGCGAGAACAAACAGAGGACGGCACTAGCACGTACCAACAACAAAGAACACGCAGAACAGGTGGAGAGGGAGAACGAGAGTAAAGAAACAACAACAACAACAACAACAACAACAACAAACAACAGCGCCACCTACAGAAGAACACAACAATAACACTGAGCGCCAGCCCCAACGTCGCACCCGCGCTCCTGTTCGTCGCGCGGGAGCCCGAGGAAGAACAAACACCGTAAAGGGCACTATGGAGAACAATAACAGGGGCAATGTGAAGAACATGAATTGAATGCCAGAGGGGGAGAACACGCCCTCCCCCCCCCCTCCCTCCCCTACCACCAGAGTGGGGAGACGGAGGGGCGGGTGGGTGGGGCACTGGGCGACCTAATTAAATCGAGAGGCCAGGCAGGCTTCATGGGCTTGAGATGGAGGAGGGGTGATAATGAGGTGGGGGCATGGGGTGAGGGGTGAGGGGTGGAGGAGGGGAAACATATGAGGTGAAATATCCCGCATGAGGGCAAACTAGAGAGGGTGGGTGTGATGGAGAGGCGTGGGGGAGGAGGCGTGGGGAGGAAAGAAGATGGAGTACAGGCGCTAAAAGACTTGTAATGGGGCGGTTAATGGGTTTGAACAGGTAGTGGTGAGGGGGGAATGGGCGGGGCAGGAAGGGTGGGGACAGATTGTAGGGGAATTGGGTTGGGGGGCATGGCTGGGGGTACAGACAGTGAGGGGAATGTAGGGGGATGTGGGGAGTGGGTGTGACAGCCTTTAGGGTGAAAACGCACGAGGAGGGAGAGAGAGAGAGAGAGAGAGAGAGAGAGAGAGAGAGAGAGAGAGAGAGAGAGAGAGAGAGAGAGAGAGAGAGAGAGAGAGAGAGAGATGGGACTGAATAACAAGCATTATTAACCTCAGGCTCCTCAATCCTTCCTCCCCGCCTCTCCCTCTCCCATTCATTACTCTCACTCATACACCACCAAAGTAAGGACACACACACACACACACACACACACACACACACACACACACACACACACACACACACACACACGAACACATACGAACACACAGGAGCGCGGGCGAATGACACACCTAGAAAGCTAGGCCATGAATGGTGTTGCTTCGAGGGGACACCAGCCAGTCTAATTAAGTTCAACTCATTCACGGCAGCGAGAGATGCCGACACCGGGCTCTCACAACACATCCTCTCCCACGCTGCAGGACACGGAAAAATCACTTATGAAACCCCCGGCTTAAAATACCAGACTTCCTTTAACACACATACACACGGAAAAAAAAATGGGAGGGGAGTGGGGGGAGGTAAAGGAAAATAGTGGCAGAGTGCGGATCACAGTAAACAAGCGAGTTTAATGGACCTCCAGGATTAATAAACCAGATTAAAGAGAGGCCATTAAGAGCGAAGGTTCATGCTGAAATTAGCTGGTGAAGGAAGGAGGGAGGGAGGGAGGGAGAGCGCGGGTGAGTCTAGACGAGAGGGAGGAGCAGGGGTGTGAGGAAGCGATCGTGCGGGACCAGAGTCAATATGGTGAAGGGGAATGAGGAATGTGATAACAGACAGCTAATAAGGGAGGAGGAGGAGAAAAAAAAACACAATAGCCGCAAGACATGAAAAAACAAACAAACAAACAAACAGGGGAGTGAAATATCAAGGGTGCTGGTACAATGATCCTACGGGCATTTAAGAGTGGCACGCGCCCGAACGTGCAGACGGCCCGTCCCCACTTGACCCCTTAATACACGAGGGAACATGAGGTCTGAGAGATGGAAAGGTAGGCAGGCATGCAAGGGCCCGCCGGACGTCGCATGGGGAGCGGTGAGCGACGGGTGTCAAACTTCAGGGTGAGGACTGATGGATGGGTGGGGCACGGCGGCGGAGACGAGGAAGGGGTCAGCGACGTACGTGACCTCAGAGAAGGAGAGACCCGCCGCTGAAAAGGGCAAGGAAAATGACTGAGAAAGGACGGAGTCGGGAGAGATAAAAGTGGGAGGGAGGGATATGACAAGGGTCTAGAAGGGGAGGGGATGAAATCAGGCGTACATGAACGGAGGAGGACAGGATGCAGGATGAAGGAGGAGGAGGAGGAAGAGGAGGAGGAGGCCGGGGTGGACAAGAGGTCCTGCACCAAGACGACAGACGACCTAGGTCCTCCAGGCCGCTCCCGAGGCACTCGCTCATACACCCCAACCCCCAGGTGCCGTCCGTCACTCCGGCTCTCCCCAGGCCCTGCGGTGCACCCACTGAAGAGAGAGAGAGAGAGAGAGAGAGAGAGAGAGAGAGAGAGAGAGAGAGAGAGAGAGAGAGAGAGAGAGAGAGAGAGAGAGAGAGAGAGAGAGAGAGGCACTAAGTAAAACGAAAACGACGGGAATCCGAGAGGAGGGAGCCAGAGGGAGGTATTAGAGAGAAGATGGGATGCAGGAGGACGTACGAGCTGGGGGAGGGGGGAGGGGGGAGGGGGTGATGAGCGAGGCAGAGGCATGTGATGACGCCTGATGGTAAAAGTTCGGGAGGAGGACCTCACTAAAAGACAGACAAGATGCAATGGAGACTTGGGCAGCCAAGTGGCGGGGACGTGTAGAGGGTCTGGAGATCCGGGCTCGGGAGTCGTCATCCCTGAACTATCATAGTCGATGTGGAGGGGGAGGAGGAGGAGAACGGAGGACGAGGAAGATAAGGAAAAAGGAGTTAAGAGAGCAAGGAGGGAAGTGAGAGGGCGAAAGAGAGAGATGGGTGGGGCGGGAGACAGAGGGCGGAAGGGAGATGAGAGACAGAGAGAGTGGGGTGATGGGGTGTTGGTGAGGAGGAGGAGGAGGAGGAGGGGATGATTCAGTGGTACAACAGGTGAAGCTGATCAATCAGATTACTGCAGGAGGGGAAACACCCCTGCAGATGATAGCCAAACATTCAGGGACGGCGCGGAACCCAGGGGACCATGATGACCCAAGGCACAATTAACCTCCTTCACACAGTACACACACACACACACACACACAACATGCATACACACTAGCAATATATATATATATATATATATATATATATATATATATATATATATATATATATATATATATATATATATATATATATATATATATATTTCATTCCTTCGTCTGTGCTTCTTTAAGCTACTTCATATTTCAATTAAGGTCTCGGCGGGGGACTTCAAGTCCGTGGCTGGCAGTGTCGAAATACAGACTGGTAAACATACACACACGAAGACAGCCAGCGAGGGCTTGTGACTCTCCTGTCCCGACACACGTGCCGCTGACAGGTGCTGAAATATACCACGAACTGGGGGTGCTGAAGTGAACTGGGGCTGCTGAAGGAGAGGTACATGAACTGTGGTTGCTGCGGTAGAGGTAAATATATATATATATATATATATATACCATGGATTCTTATTCCCGTCAACAAAATATATGCTGATACATCAACAGTGAAATACACAGCTAGGTTAAACTGGAGGAGACCTAGGCCAGCTTACCTTCACGAAATTCTCTGACCAAATGGGCCAGATGTTAAATTGGCCATGTTAGATAGGACATTATGTTAAATTGGCCAGCATATTGATATTTCTTCTGCTATCTTGAGGTTGTGATAAGTGAGGGAGAAGCTGCTGGAGGGACAATTGGTGGAGATTGGAGGAATAAAGGCCTACTTGGCTGTTCTCTCTCTCTCTCTCTCTCTCTCTCTCTCTCTCTCTCTCTTCTCTCTCTCTCTCTCTCTCTCTCTCTCTCTCTCTCTCTCTCTCTCTCATTTTACCTTTTCTTCCGCCTTTTTTTCATCCCAGTTTCACCATGAAAGTCTTGCCCGTCAATCACCAACGATCATCATCACATCACCATCATCAAACGCATCATTACTCGTCATTGCCGGCAACCACCAGCAGTCATCATTACCGCCCACCACCCCTCTCCCCTTCCCCTACGTCATCATGATGACGTAACACACGTCATCATCACAACCACCATCGTCATCATTTCCCGTCACCGTCCCCTGTATCTCCCATCACTACCCTGGTCATCACCATCATCATCATCATCACCACCCTCCCTCCCTCCCTCCTCCCCCAACATCACTCCCCACCACCTCCACCATCACCCGTGCCTCCCCCACTCCACCCCAAACCTCATTACCCCACACGAGGCCATAATTCAGGCTCTGGTAGGGAAGACAGGACTCCGGCCACAACCTGAGGGCATGGTGAGTGCATAACACACACACACACACACACACACACACACACACACACACACACACACACACATACACACACACACACACACACACCGTTCCCTCCGTGCATTGTGACCTGATTCTATGAGTGCATCCCTCCCCCCCCTAACACACCCACCTGTGCCCAGCCCTACGACCCTCCAACAGAGATAGATTTAAAAAGAGAGATAATGATAAGAGAGATAATAATATGAAAGATAATCCCACTCCGGTTCGCTCATTCACCTGTTTCAGTTCATTCATCCTTGTGGTTCCTCACGACCTAAAACAGTGAATTATGAACCTAGGGAGAAGTTTGTGTGTGTGTGTGTGTGTGTGTGTGTGTGTGTGTGTGTGTGTGTGTGTGTGTGTGTGTGTGTGTGTGGAAGGGGAGGAGGGAGAGTGTCCAGCTCACACTGAGGGAGAGGGGAGAGATGGAGGGGAGGGAGGAGGCGAGGAGAGGAGGAGGGGGTGTGCTGGGATCGAAACCTGAATCCACTTTGTGTTGAGGCAGCGGGAGGGAGTGAGAGGGAGTAGGGGGGCAGGGGGCAGGAGAGGCGTTCGAGGAGGTGTCCTCCTTCAGAGCAGGTGGAGAGCACCCTGGAGAGGTGGGCGAGAGTGTCACCTCACACGGAGGAGGGAGGGACAGCCGGGTGGTGGTGGTGGTGAGGGAGTGGGGGGCCTAAGTCTGTTTAGTGGGGCGCCTTGGGGAAGCATAAGGCTTAAGGTCGAGGTCTACAGGAGGAACAACCTTTGCCTCAGGACACATTCGCCTCACAGGTCACAGCACACACACACACACACACACACACACACACACACACACACACACACTACACCTCCCAAAGCCAGAACTCGACCTTCCTATCTGCAAGTATGCGAGACCAATGCAAATATGACTACCAGCGGTTTTGATCTGTACGTGTATTATCAACGCTCGCTCCTCCTCGTCTAACAACGAGGGAGGAACGCATTTGTCCGGGACGCGTGAGGCGTAGGTGATCCAACGCCCCTGGACGTGGTCTTCCCCAGTAGAGTCAACGCCCCGGGATGGGGGTCTTCCCAAGTAGAGTCAACTTTCAGTATTGACAGTGTGAATACGTCAGCCTTGCGACCAGAAACCTTCCCGGTGTGTCAGTATTTGTGGTGCATTACGTCTCGCCCCGGTGGAACTAAGTGAACCTCGACGGATGGATATGTATATGAGTGTGCCTGGGCCGGGCCCCACACCCTCGCTGGGGCCTCGGGGTGGGAGAGGGGGGGGGGTGGTTCCAAGGGCGTGTTGATGGTTTAAGAATGTAATGACCTCAACGCATCCAATCAGGTCTGGAGGGAAGAGGGCTCGCACATCCAAATGGTCGTTTGCATGAGGTAACAACGAAGGAAATATTTTGTTAATGAAACGAATAAATGGTTGCTTTACATGGCCCCTTGAGCACGAAGATACGATCCCTCAGCACGACGGTACGACCCTTGAGCACGACGGTGCGACCCTTGAGCACGACGGTACGATCCTTGAGCACGACGGTGCAACCCTTGAGCACGACGGTGCGACCCTTGAGCAATACGGTACGACCCTTGAGCACGACGATACTACTCTTGAGTGCGACGGTACGACCCTTGAGCACGACGGTACGACCCTTGGGCACGAAGATACAACTCTTGGCTATGATCGACTAGCCTTTGCAAGGGTCAGGTCAAAAGTCACGCCATAGTATCCGAGGGTAATACCGTCGTGCTCGAAAATCACACCTTCGAACTCAAGGTCGTTCTGACGAGCTCAAGGATCGTACCTTCGAACTCAAGGTCGTTCTGACGAGCTCAAGGATCGTACCGTCGTACCCAAGGATCTCGCCGTCGTGCTACTTTAGTGCTCGCCCGTAATCTTTAGTCTGGCCCGGGTCAGCCAGGCCAACCCACGTACCTTTCCCTACTTCTTGCCTCAGTGATATTAGCCTCCATATAAGATATGACATCAGTTGAGCATTCTCTACCCTCACGCTATCACTGGAATGCCCCGTCTATGTATATTCAGACCTATAGATATTTTATATGACATTATATACATCAGAGTCTCAACTCCGCAAAGGAATCAGTCAGAATTTCGCCAATGGCCCTAGCCTTCGTGCCGGAAGGATCCATGGGCCCGTCCTCGCTATAGGATGTGTTCTATCCATGGGTTCGTTCATGGCCCGTGGCTCCACTGGCCTATCCTCGCTATAGGAGGTGTTCCACCCACGGATAGGACCGTTCGTGGCCCGTGGCTACCATGGCAAACATTTCCGCCAGGTATTTTAGAATTTCCTTTTTTTCCCCCCAGCAACTGTGAGATCTGTATCCTGTATTCTTTGATATATGCATACGTGTATACATACTACATACATGCATACATATATTATACAATGAATCTGCCAGAAGTTAGAAAAAGTTTCGATACCGTAAATAACAATGAAAATTTTATAACCCACACCTCTCTCTTTTACACACACACACACACACACACACACACACACACACACCGCGTCCCGTACAATAACTATTCTCACCATATATCTCTCTTATCTTTTTTTCTCCACCCTCGATCTTTTCTCTCTTTTTTTTTCCCCTCCCGGTGGCAATTTTCGCCTCGAGGCGTCGGTAAAGTGGCTAAGGAAGAGAGACTTCAGGAGACAGGATCTCCGGCCTCGCGAGCACAATGTGGCGACAAAGTGGAAATGTGTCGGATCCAGGCGTTGACTGCCCGGGGCCGGAGGAGGAGGAGGAGGAGGAGGAGGAGGAGGAGGAGGAGAAGGAGGAGGAGGAGGGGTAGTGGTAAGGGACAAGGGGCACGGGACAGGGTGGGTAAGGGAGACTGGAGGGAGAGATGATGACGTGGGAGTGATGGTGGTGGGGAGGGAAAGGGGAGGGATTCGAACCAATGCCCCGCTGATTTTGATGACGTGCCTGGGGCTCGAGTGGACGACGACACCTTTGGGGCTGGAAAAAAAAAAAAGGTTCGCCATATTGATATCACCCATTTGTTTATATTCTTGTTTCAGCGTTTTGCAAAATATCCGTCAATGTCTTTTTTTTTCTTTTTCGAAAGTCCACTAAAAACATGGACCCTCCTGCTCTTATCCCAAACACAAACATGAAATAATACTGATTCGAATTTGCATTAAGTAAACCGTCTTGTCAAGAAATATTCACAAGAAAGGAGTATACATCACCCTGCTACTGGACGTGGCGCATCCTTGCCCTGCAGTAGTAGCCCTTACAGAGGCGCCCTAGGTATAACCAGGATTCGCTCACAGAGAAAAAATAAAGTCCTACGATGATCATACATTACAAATAATGTTCTCTCTCTCTCTCTCTCTCTCTCTCTCTCTCTCTCTCTCTCTCTCTCTCTCTCTCTCTCTCTCTCTCTCTCTCTCTCACACACACCTGGAGGTTAGCCCACGTCTGTAACACAGGCGTCCACCAACACCTGGCCCACACCAGCTAACCAACCATCAACCATCCTCGTCCTCTCCCATCTATTTCCACTTCCTTCAATTTTCACCGCGTGTCATCCCCCCCCCCCCACTCAAAAGAGCTGGCCACCGCCCGCGCGCCCGCCCGCACGCACTGTGTCCGGCCCGTCACGGCGCGCGTTCGTGCGTTCGTGCGTTCGTTCGTAAATCCCGCTGGTCGGGTTTTAATTGTGCCATTGCCATCACTCCCGCGTGGCGCCGTTTCATTGCTCGCATATAACATTTCCGCTCACCATTTGTATTATAATCAGTGCCGTCAATTACGCTGCGAACGCGTCGTTCGATAGTCGCCACGGCCGCTCGACACGTACCGTACACGACCAGCTAGATCCTGACCCCTTCTGGATTCCGTATTTTCAATTAATTTGTCTCAATTTGAAAATGACACACATGTAATTTGCCTCGTGTAATGTCCCTTCATTTTCATTTAAATTTAATCATAAAAAATATACATTTGGAAGAGAGGGGAAAGTGGGTAGGGTAAAGAGGGGAGAGTAAGGGGGGGGTTGTATGCACCAGCCAGGAGCCATAAACACAAAATCTAACGACGATGCAACTGACAAACGGACGGACGGACGGATGGATGGATGGACGGACGGACGGACGGACGGACGGACGGACGGACAGACGGACGGACAGATGGACGGGGCGATCTCCGGACGCACTGAACGAAGGGCAAGATAGGTGGATAACGCGGCACCAGGAGTCACAGTGAGAGAGAGAGAGAGAGAGAGAGAGAGAGAGAGAGAGAGAGAGAGAGAGAGAGAGAGAGAGAGAAATTAGTCCGCGAAGCATGGATGCGAAGAGGGAGAGGGAAGAGAGGCAGTGAGAGGAAAGGAAAGAGGGAGGAGAGGAGTGCGAAAGGTCGGGAGAGGAAGAGAGAGGCTGGGAGAGGAAGGGAGAGGCTGGGAGATGGGACGGGAGGGAGGATGTACGGGATGACTGGGGCTTAAAAAAAAAAAAAAAAAAAAAACCACAGACCGGAAGTTGAGGTTGTCAACACCGCCAGTGTTGCTCACACGGGAGCGTCGCTTTCCCCCCCACCGTCACCCACACGCCCACCAACATCAACGACGCTACGACATCACCAACATCAACGACGCTACGACATCACCAACATCAACGACGCTACGACATCACCAACATCAACGACGCTACGACATCACCAACATCAACGACGCTACGACATCACCAACATCAACGACGCTACGACATCACCAACATCAACGACTGCTAACATCGCCATCTCCACCATCACCACCACCAACACGATCACCACCGCCAACACCACCACCCACCTATTCGCCAGCATCGCCACCACTACCTCCACCAACACCCACACCACCACCGCCAACACCACCACCACTACCTCCACCAGAGGATATAAGGTCTACTTAACATGCCATCCGCGTCCACTCTGGCCGGACTCCACCTGTTACACAGGGCAGTGACGGTGGTGGTGACGGTGGTGGTGACGGGTGACGGTGGCAGTGACGGAAGTTGTAACGGTGGCAGTGACGGTGGTGGTGACGGTGACGGTGGCAGTGACGGTGGTGGTGACGGGTGACGGTGACGGTGGCAGTGATGGTGGTGGTGACGGGTGACGGTGACGATGGTGACGACGGGTGACGGTGACGGTGGTGGTGACGGGTGACGAGGGTGGTGACGGTGCCTGAACCACAAGTCAAGCACCAGAGGAACGGTACGACGATACGACCCTTCAACACGACGGTACGACCCTTCAACACGACGGTACGGCCCTTCAACACGACGGTACGACCCTTCAACACGACGGTACGACCACTGAGCATGATGGTCTGGTCTGTGACCTGACTTTAAAAGGGTCAGGTCGATGACCAGGCCATTGTATATACAAAGGGTCGTACCGTTATACCCAAGGGTCGTACCGTCGTGTTCAAAGGGTATACACGGGACTATGAATTCCAAAACACAGTGTGAGCAACATACAATCATACGCGATACGCAACACATACGCAAAGTCATAGGAAAAGTTTATGATAAAGTCATACAATGGCCAACCGCCAAGGCAATACTTTTAAAAACCATTGCGTATATATATATATATATATATATATATATATATACGCAGAAGCGAACGTACCCTGGGGGTGTATATCTAGGTCACACAGTGGATATACCAGTATACTTTTACGATGTATGGCCAGGAACACACGGCAAATATGGGAACATCCGGTGTAAACAAAGCCTTGTTTAAAAATGATCAACGGTGGTTTTCGCTGCCGTTACATTTTTGAAGCAAAAAAAAAAAATGTACTGTGGAAATATAGACACAACATATCTGGCAATTTGCATGGTGAAGTATGACGTGGGAAGGGGGAAAGGGGGGGAGGATGGGGAGGGAAGGGGGAGGAAAGGGGCGCGTGGAGACAGGAGGGTTGGTGTTGGGGAGGTCGAGGACAGAGATGAGGTCTCCCTCAGGAAGAGCGAAGAGGAAGTAGACTGACGCACACTTGAACCGTTATACAGATGGTACGATGGTGTACCCAGAGGCGGTCACGAACACAGGAACTGCAGGTACAATACAGGATACTGGTGGTGGTGGTGATAGTGGTGGTGGTGGTGGTAGTGGTGGTGGTAGTGGAGACTGGGGGATACTGAGGACAAATAGTAACACCAGTGGTGGCGCAGGTGACTGAGAGCGCTGATGGTGTTGGTGATGGTGAGGCAGACTGGTGGGGAAATCGTGAAGCGTAGGGAGGAGTCCGCTTGGTGGACGGGCGATGCGAGTGTTTATGGTCGCGATAGCCCTGCTTGGTGACCCGGGGTCAAACAACATCAAGGGGAGGGGGTCATGTACGGTGACCCCCTGAGAAGTCACGGGGCGAGGAGAGGCACCGAGTCGATGTGGCACCAACGTGAGGCATCTTCTGTGGCACTCACGAGGTATAGGATGAGACCAGGGATCCGGGCGGGACCCTTGAAGTGAAGGCAAGACGAGGTCTTCAGTGGGACCTGGGACGTCGGGACGCACATCCCCGAACTCTGAGGGGCGGACGGAGACGAGTTATTCCGTAGGAGCAAGGAGGCGCCGCAGCATATCTCCAGGGCCCGCCACAGGAACCCGCCAGCGCTCACTGCAACCGGCTACTCCTTCTACAGCAGCCTCCTCAAACGCCCTCCCGTTACGCCCCGCCGCCGCCGCTTCTGCTGCGACTGCTGCAGTAGGCCCCCGCCACGCTCCAGAGACCCGGACTCTTCACACACTCCCTTGGTGACGAACAGGACAATGGACCGACAATGTCCTCAGACGACGGCCTCTAAAGCATCGTAGCACAATGCATCCGCCGCCTCCTCCTTATTATCATACACCTTCTCCTCCTCTCCTTCTCCTCCTCCTCCTCCTTCCTTCCCTCACATTTCCTTCTAGTTACCCTATCATTCCATCTCCTGCATATCTCCTTCTTCATTAACCTTACTCTCTTTTTTCCCCTCTTTTCCATCTGTCCTCCTTCACCTACCCTCTTCTTCCTTATTCCCCTTACTCACTCCATCTGTACCTTCTCTAACCCTTCTCGCCGTCGTCTTCTTCATCCTCTTCCTCCTCCTCCCCCGCCTCCTTCAGCCTCTGCTTCTGAAGAAATCTAAACAATGACGAAAATCACGGCATTCAAGACAAGTCAGGTGGCCGGGGAGCGCCCGGCCTTGAGACAATAGAGGAAAACTTTACACATGAGATCTCCTGGTCCCGGCCGTCAATATTACCCGAGACCCCCCTTCCTCCTCCTCCTCCTCCTCCATCTCCTCATCCTTCCCTCCACCGCTTCCCCCCTACCAACCAACACCATCTCCTCCTCCTCCACCTCTTCATCCTTCCCTCCACCGCTTCCCCCTCCCAACCAACACCATCTCCTCCTATCTCCATCTCTACGCCACGGCTGACTCGCCAACCACCTCCCGTTTTCTGGTGTAATGGCGCGTCTCCGCGGGGGGGTTACTGCTGGACCCCAGCGGCAACTGTTCCCTCAAGACAACAAATTAGAATCAATGAAGGAGAGCGACACCTACTGTGTCGTCCTCCAGCGGCAGCAGCAGAGGAGGGAGTAGCACCTACAGCGACTGCAGTGTTGCCAGTAACACCCGCGGATCGGCAACAACGACGCCGGGAATAAGCAGTGGCAGCACTGGCTGAGCAACAGCAGTAGCAGCTTGATGAGCAGCAGCAACAGTAGCAGCAGCAAAAACAGTAGCAGTAGCAGCAACAGTAGCAGAACGTAACAGCATCTTCCACGGCACCAAGAAGCGAGCCAGCCCCTGAGGGCCAGGTCTTGTAAATCTGCGTGGGAGTCAAGTGTGGTGTTCCGTGTGTGCATGTGTGTGTGTGTGTGTGTGTGTGTGTGTGTGTGTGTGTGTGTGTGTGTGTGTGTGTGTGTGTTGCTTTGCCCACAGTAACAATACGGGCCGTAATCAACAGCCCAAAGCCCGCCGGCTGAATACCAACGGAAGGAGGGAAGTGGGAAAGGAGGAGGAAGGGGTGTGTGTGTGTGTGTGTGTGTGCTCCCCATACTGCAACTTGAACGACGTCATTGTCATACCCACAACAGGAGAGAGAAACTCCGGCAATCGCAGACGTCCGGGCGTTTAAGAACGGTAGAACAGGAAGGAAAGGCGGCCTTCCGTACACACACACACACGCACACACACACACACACACACACACGCGACGGTAAAATAACGTACGGAAATTAAGTCACCGGTCAAACTGCTTGGGGGACTACCAGCCAACGGTGAAATACGCCAAACCGAAGCGATCATGACGCGAGAACCGCACACCTCCCCCCACACACAGAGAGAGACACCACTACCAACACAACCAAAGGTGTATTTAACAAGAAGACCAACTCCTAAACACGCTCTTAATACCGTTCACATAACGGTCTCCCCCCCCCCTTCCCCAGGGAGAGTTGCCACGCGTCGCCATAATTCTACTACAGAGTCCATCCCCCGCTCTACCCCAACCCCCTTGCGTCGTTCCCATCTGGCATATAACATCACACTCCCGTGGAGTCCTCCCTGTGTCACACACCGATGAAATGGACTTCAGAAAACCTGGCGCGTCTGTCTAGTTCCATCAACATAATGAACGCAGCAGTAAAGCGCTAGACAACTTTAAAGCGGATGTGTGTGTGTGTGTGTGTGTGTGTGTGTGTGTGTGTGTGTGTGTGTTTCACGGAAACAATCTATATTTTCTTTTTCTCCTCCGCTCAAAACCAGACGTCGGCATCTTAAACAGGAACACTTCCCGCTCAACCCCCGCGGGATGTAGCGTATAGCAAATTGCTATAACCCCCAGGACGGAGACGCCTCGTCTCTCAAAGTCATCAGTTCCCCCTAAACCACGACGCCTTTCAGATACGTTCTCTCGTCTAAACCACAACATTTTGACACACAACACAAAATTCCCTGACCTGAAATTGAACTTCTAAAAAAAGATTTTTTTTTAATTTCTGTGTAATATATATATATATATATATATATATATATATATATATATATATATATATATATATATATATATATATATATATATTTTTATTTATACTTATATTTACTATACTTAACCGCTGTCTCCCGCGTTAGCCAGGTAGCGCAAGGAAACAGACGAGGAATGGCCCAACCCACCCACATACACATGTATATACATGAACGCCCAAACACGCACATATACATATATATACATACACAGACATATACATATATACACATATGTACATATCCATACGTGATGCCTTCATCCATTCCCGTCGCCACCACGCCACACACGATATAGCATCCTCTATATACTTATCCTCCAATACGCTAATACATACTTCTCCACCATACGCACCTACCTACCTCTTCCTAGAACTGAGCGTATTCCCTCAATCCCCCTTGAGAGAAAAAAAAATCCCCCTCCCCCTGGCAATCCTCCCCACCCCATTTAATACACATCATTCACCTCCCCCCACCCACCTCCTCCTCCGCGCCCGCGTTACCGAGGCCGACTTGGAGGCAGCGCCAGAGAGAGAGAGAGAGAGAGAGAGAGAGAGAGAGAGAGAGAGAGAGATCTTCAAAGAACCCTCCAAGCCTTCATAGGCTGGCCAGGTACAGCAAGGCGCCCTCTACCACCCTCCAAACACCACCACACCCCCTCCTCCTCCTCCTCCTCCTCCTCCTACATGACTCAGTGTGGAGACCGCCTCATTGATTTTCACTTCAAAACTTGCCGGTTTCAACCTAACCTTAGAGTGTCAGGCTGAAAGAAAGAGAGAGAGAGAGAGAGAGAGAGAGAGAGAGAGAGAGAGAGAGAGAGAGAGAGAGAGAGAGAGAGAGAGAGACGTCCTATCATACAGAGTGACACAGGAAGCCGATATCTGGGTCACCTTCCTCTCCTTGTCTTATCATTATCCTTATTATTATTATTATCATTATTATTATCATTATTATTATCATTATTATTATTATTATTATTAGTGTCATTATTATTACTATTATTATCATTATTATTATTATTATTATTATTATTATTATTATTATTATTATTATTATTAGTGTCATTATTATTACTATTATTATCATTATTATTATTATTATTATTATTATTATTATTATTATTATTATTATTATAATTCTCATTTTCATTATCATTATTATCATTATTATCCCAAGCGCTACCTCGCTAAGGCTGGACCTGACAGACAATGTGTATATATTATCATTAGTGGAAGTATTACTCAACCATCATACTACTGTTACTACTACTACTACTACTACTACTACAAATATCAGTACAGTTACTATTACTACTACTACTGCTACATCTACTACTAGTACTTATACTATTACCACTACTACGACTACTATTACTACTACTACTACTACTACTACTACCACTACTACTACTACCACCACTACAACTACTACTACTACTACTACTAGAAGTAACCAGCAACCAACAAAACACAATGCCGGATACCCTTACTGCCTCCCCTCAGAGAAGAGAGAGAGAGAGAGAGAGAGAGAGAGAGAGAGAGAGAGAGAGAGAGAGAGAGAGAGAGAGAGAGAGAGAGAGAGAGAGAGAGAGATGGATGCATTTCACTGGAAAGATTCTCAGAACGATCAACAATCTCACTAGATGAGGTTCCGGCTGCAGGGTTCGATCCCCCCGCCATCACCACGGACAGGGACAAACGGACGAGCCCCAGGAATAGATTACAGGATAAAACGTGTATTTACCGGGGAAAATGAGGCTATAACAGTGTGTGTGTGTGTGTGTGTGTGTGAGGGAGGGAGGGAAGTGGGGAGGAACACATCGACCCTACAGCTGTAGCCACTACAGCGAGGTGGGGTGAGGAGGGGAGCGGGGGGCACTACAGCTGTAGCTGCCAAAGCACCTTACACACACACACACACACACACACACACACACACACACACTCGCGCGCAACTTTGCACAGACAATCGGGATAAAGACGAGTGGACAGCGGAGCGCCGAGGACAATGATGGCTTGATATACGTGGGACAAACGAAAGAACAAGAGGAGAAACGGATGAAATGAGGGGGGCGACGTATACAGTGTGATAAACGGCGGGGAACATGGAACTGGAGACAAAAATGAAAAAAGGATATAAAAGATGTATTAATCTCCTCTAGGGTGATGGTGTGGGGTGACGGGTGACGGGTCTTGGAACGGTGAACGTAGACGGGGAGCATTGGGTCTTAGGACGGTGCCCGAAGACGGGGAGAGCGTTACACTGACTGACCTATGAGAGGGGGGGAGGGGACAGGAAAGGACAGTTGGGGGGAGGGGAGGGGAGAGGAGGAGGAGGAGGAGGAGGAGGGAGAGAAGAGACAAGAATGAGACTTGTTCATGTTTCAATCTCACTCTCCCTCACCCCTCATCTGTCAACCTCTCCTCTCTCTCTCTCCATCTGTCACCCACACACTCCCCCTCTCCTTCCTTCACTCTGCTCCCCCTCTCCTTCCTTCACTCTGCTCCCCCTCTCATTCGCTCACTCTGCTCCCCCTCTCCTTCCCTCACTCTGCTCCCCCTCTCCTTCCTTAACCCCAACCTTCCATTTTTCTTCCTTCACGTACAATTTCAGTCTCACCAGATCCCCTCTCATCTCAATCTCACTTCTTTCTTCGCTCCC
>NC_092289.1:20078277-20145777 GCF_036320965.1 Panulirus ornatus | reverse complement strand
TAATGGAGGGGGTTTGTGTCAAGCGTGCTCGCGGGTATTCCACTGGAAAGGATGCCTTTGTTGCGCATGCGACTTTGGTGTGTGTGTGTGTGTGTGTGTGTGTGTGTGTGTGTGTGTGTGTGTGTGTGTACAGAGGAGTAAAGAAATGGCACAAATATAAAAGTTAAGAGATGAAGCAACACGAGTGCAAAACTCTCTCGCCGTAACACACAAATAGTAATCACACACACACACACACACACACACACACACACACACACACACACACACACACACACACACACAAACACACACACACGCCGCACCTGGTCTTCAATCGTGAAATTAACAAAATTCTAAATTCTTTTGAGTCTAATTTAACACGAGGTCGCCGGTGACACGACCAAATTTAGAATACAGCGATATCTTCACACTGGCTCCTGAAGCGAGGTCTGAACACACCTGCCAACCCGACGCCAGACACACCAAATGAAATTTCTGGTTATGATATATATATATATATATATATATATATATATATATATATATATATATATATATATATATGAGGCCCCTACCAGTAGGATTCGATCCTCGTACCATTTGCGTGGTGGGTGGATACGTTAGCCATTCGTCTACGCTGCCCATAATGGGGGGAAATGACTATTCGATTACTAGTAAACGTATAACCGTCTCACGTCCGTGAGCAACAGGGGCCCAGATCTGCCATATATATATATATATATATATATATATATATATATATATATATATATATATATATATATATATATATATATACCCAGTCAGACTCACATTACCTCAGTAGTCCGCAGTTTTAACGAACTTACCGTCACAAAAAGACGATGTAAGAACACCGGTGTAATGCATATGAACGCGCACGTTCATAGGACACATGATGCCCTCCAGCATCAAGGATTCGAGACTCGGTGTGCCATTTGCGCGGCTGCACATCTGAGCGTTCCGCATACCCACCCACCACACGAATGGTGCGAGGTTCGAATCCTGGCTGTTGGACGGCATTAGGTGTACCACGAAAGAGCTCGTTCATATATATATATATATATATATATATATATATATATATATATATATATATATATATATATATATATATATATATATATTCAAGAAACTTCTGACCAATATCATCAGAGGGACTGAGCCAGCTGCGGTGAGACACCATTTTTGGTACACGTTCACTGACTCCGATAATATTCATGGCTCTCCAAAGCCCACCGCCAAGAAGCCCGTCTTGTTAACCGCAAGACACAACACAAATCCATTTGTCTGCGTTAATCCAATCATACGACACGGGCGCCGTTCTGAATAAAAGAAGTTAATTAAATTGGCTCCATCATAATTTTTCCCCCTCTCTGATTAACTAAATAACATATGCTATCTGGGTCATCAGGAAAACAGTTAATCATTTAAATGTATCAACGTCCAGGTGATAATGATGGACCGAGCAGGCTCTCGCACTGCAGCTATTATGATCCTTCTATCTATACATATAAATGTATAACATATACAAATATATATATATATATATATATATATATATATATATATATATATATATATATATATATATATATATACATAAAAGTACGGGCACCAGATATGGCCATCTCGGATGAAAAGTGAAAAAAAGGAAAATAGAGGAAGGATTAATCGGAGTCCACAAGTGTCTGTAAAGCCCGACTCCTAATGGTGGAAAGGTTACGGGAAATAGGGAAAGACTCGCCACGGAAAAGAACTCCGAAGTTTCGCTCTACAGTGAGAGCAGGAGGTGTCACAATGGTCAATCTTCGTGTGACTTCCCTCCGCACAAAAGCGGTGGGAAGCAGCAGCAGCCAGGCGCGTGCCACGGGTCCGAGTTAAAGGAGGTGGAATACACGAAGATAACCTCACAAAGAGAGGTGGACGAAATGGTGCTTGCAGAACGGACAGGAGGAAGCAACGTTACAGCGAATGGAAAGAGGTGGCTGGAGAGAAGTGGCAACAACAGATCTTTCTTGACATATATAATTCTATTCTCTCCCTCCCTCAAGGCAACAGACCTCTCAGAGTCAACTGTGTATATATATATATATATTTGCCGAGGAAAGAGAGGGGACGAACGACGCGAGAGGTGGTCCCCCCCCCCCCGTAACGACCAAAGGCAGCAATTAATTAGCGTCTATGATTTACGCTTCATTACGGCTTGGGACAGTCTAATTAACGAGTATCTGCGGGCATCCAAATGCCGGAAAAGTTAGGCCGGCCGCCCATTAGCATACAGAGCAGAGCAGGAGGTTCCATCATGCGGCGTCTGGCTGGGTCTCCTCTTCCTCCTCCTCCTCCTCCAGCAGTTGGTGGAGGCGATCTGAAAGCCGGGCAGGAGACGCCGGACTGAGTGTTCTCCCCAGTCTCCGGTGGACTGGGCGTAGCGCCGCGTGTCATGCCATCGCTGACGCATCCCCATCCGCCTCTCGAGAACGACGGCACGACCCTAGAGCACGATGGTGCGACCCTTCAGCACGATGGTACGACCCCTTTTGGAACGGAGGTACGGCCCTTGGGTATGGTGTGATGACCTGATTCGCGACCAGACACTTTCGAGGGTCTGGTCGAAAGCCAAGGCTTGACAAGAAACCGGGTTGTCATACTCGAGGCTCGTACCGTCGTGCCCAAGGGTCGTACCGTCGTTCTCAAGGGTCGCGCCGTCGTGCCTAAGGGTCGTACCTGTCGTTCTCAAGGATCGTACCGTCGTGCACAAGGGTCGTACCGTCGTGTTCAAGGATCGTATCGTCGTGCTCAAGGGTCGCACCATCGTCCTCAAGGGTCGTACCGTCGTGCTCAAGGATCGTACCGTCGTGTTCAAGGGTCGTACCGTCGTTCTCAAGGGTCGCGCCGTCGTGCTCAAGCGGTTAACAAGACAGGAACAAGTAGCCCCGCCCGGTACTTAACACGAAATCCAAAGAGCTGCGAACACGAGACCAATTAAGCGGCCTAAACATCTTAACTGCTGGTGACAAGTTAAGGTAATGTCGGACACCGCGAATTCCGAGCAGATTAACTAATTGCTGACCGCACGCAAAGCGCCAATTAGGGTGATTATGACCACTCAGGGTGATTAGCACCACTCGGGGTAATTAGCACCACTCAGCGTGAGACAGACCCAGCTGGAAGGGTGACTGAGAGGGCCTTACTGGCTACAAGGCCAAGTTTATTTATAGTGTGCGTCACCGATTGTGCTCTCCAGACTCTTGTCGGCTTACAAACTTTCGCGACAACTTTCTCCCGCGCGAGTTACGACGAGGGCGTGCGTCATGCGAAACGCAGGCCACAACAGATGGGTTGAACCAGAAGCGAAACGTAACACAGAAGACGATTACATGATCCCTGGTCATGGAGGCAACGACCCATGGGCACGACGCGTCGCCGGTACGACCCTTCGGTGGCACGATGGTGCGGTCTTTGACCTGACACGAGAGGGAGTGGGGGTCAGGTCAAAGGCTACGCCATCATAACCAGGGGTCGCCCCATCGTCCTAAAGGGTCGTACAGTCGTGCAGTCAAGGGCCGTAGCAGCCTCCTGCGTAAAGGGGTCAACACAGTAAGGGTCAGGGAGGGCGCCGTACCTGACCCAGGTGTCCATACAGGTATTAACCTACTTCCGCTGGGCCAGGCCGCGGTAAGCTGCCACCTGAGAGTCAGGCAGAGGGGGAGGGGGAGGGAGAAAAGGAGGGGTGTGGGAGACGCGTTAAGGGGAGGTGTGAGCCAAGGCGAGGGAAGACGGGGCCTCTTGGAAAGGGCCGAAGAATTAAGCTTTCCTAATGCGACCTTGACCTTCACCAGAGTACACGAACCTTCAGAAGGTTGTGGCGGTGGTGGCGGTGGTGGTAGTGGTGGTGTGGTAGTGATGGTGGTGGTGGTGGTGTGGTAGTGATGGTGGTACTTACGAGTACCGAACCTTTATTCATCCCCGTGACTGACTGACCGCGCCAACCTTCCCCAAGGACTCACAACACAGGTACAGCCGCTACAGGAGCCGCCGGAAATGAAACACGGGATAACACATGAAGATCAAAGAGGTGAGGAATCTCTCTGACTTTCGAAAATTGTTTAACAGTCATGGATGGACATTTCTGATTCAAGTTCCTGGTCTGTCGAAGAAGGGAGGGAAAAAAAGGGAACATATGACAAAAGAAAGATGTATCTTTACGGTGAAAACATGATACTTGCAGAGTGCCGTGAGCAGAACATCTCATGAACACATACACACAAAGAGATGATAATTGAACCCCTTCATCTGAAACTCATCTAAAAACCAATTTATAACGAAAAGCGACGTACGGAACTGAAAACAGAAGAGGGGCGCGACTGGTGTAGGAACCAGGAAAAGAAACAAACGAATATATCAGTGAAGTCTACCAGAGAACCAAGTTAAACCTTCAGAGGTGGACAGCTAGATTCCGCTGTAAAAACCCACATCCCAGCAAATATTCAAACCAGACAGAAATATGCGCAGAAAAGCGACTCTGAAAAAAGATTCTCAAGGCCACAGGAAACTGGCAGAAAAATGTTTAGTCGATGAAAAAAATTATGATCCAATGAAACAAAAATATGATTAAGCCTCAGTGAAAATTCCCAGAACACGCTCAAGTGAGGCACATATTGCCAGCGAACATCCCAGAGCACACTCAAGTATGGCAGACATTGCCAGCGAACGTCCCAGAGCACACGTAAGTGTGGCACATATTGCCACCGAACATCTACTTTAAGCCCAACTAGGGAAGGCGTTCGATCTCCCTTTATTTCTGACCCATACATTACTAGGTCATGCCAACGACATAACAATTATTATCATTATCATTATCATTATCAGAGCAGTCGGCCAATCTGAAATAATATATCCAGCGCGATGCCAGAGCATGGTTATACGACCCTTGTGCACGACGGTACGACTCTTGAGCACGACGGTACGACCCTTGAGCTCGACGGCATACGACCCTTGAGCACGACGGTACGACCCTTGAGCACCACGATACGACTCATGGGTTTGACGGCTTGGTCTTTGACCTGAGCCTTAAAGGGTCAGACCAAAGGCCAGGCCACCATACCCAAGAGTCGTACCGTTGTGCCCAAGGGTCGTACCGTCGTGCTCAAGGGTCGTACCCGTCACGTACAAAAGCATCTTCTTACCATCGTGCTCAAGGGGTCGTACCCGTCGTGCCTTTGAAGTTAGGTATTGGAAACCACTAACCCTAAATCACTGTGGTATTAACCGCAGACCACCACAGTCAGTCGGACCATGCTTCACCCCCCCCCTCCCTCCCTAGCCCCCTACCCCACTCATTCAATAAACCCCCCACGCCTCCCCCCCCCCCCCCACCAACACTTTACTCATGGCAACACGTAATGGACCAGCTACACCTTTCTGAGCAAGGCTAGACCTGTGTACCTCAAAATCGGGCTCTCTATCGACAGCAAAATGGAGAAAATTGGTAGAGCAGTGAAATGGGTAGAGCATCGAAATGGGCAGAGCAGTGAAATCGATAGAGCAGTGAAATGGATAGAGCTGACAGCGACTGCTTCAACTCTGTGTCATATGTATCCCCAATTATTTTACATCTCTCTCTTTTATATCCATTTTTTCCCCACTTTTTCAGCCCTCTCACTCCCTCTCATACTCACTCTTTTCTCAACTACACACTCTCACACAGCTCCCCTCTCATCAACTCTTTTACCCTGTTCCATCCGCCTCTCCGTGAGGGTTGAGGAACGGGCCATCAGCCGAGGGATGACGTAATCGGTTGAAGGACGACGTCATCAAGCCATCAGGCTCGTGAATGACGTCATGATACTGTTACAGACTGCAGGGGGTCTTCTCCAGGGGGGTTCAGCGAGAGGGGTAATTCAGTTTCCAACCTTATGAAGACCTTCCCCCTCCTGCTCTTCTTCTTCCTCCTCCTCCTCCTCCCTTCTCGTTATCTTCCTCAATCAGGCTGCTTCCCTATTCTTCTTCCGAACCTCTCCTCCTCCTCCTCCTACTCCTCCTCCTCCTCCTCCTCCTCCTCAGGACACGTCACGGAGGAGTTGCTCACCAGAACGACCCGCAAGTGGTCAGGTCATCTGTACAGTAATGGCTCCATCCGTAACACCGCCAGACAACCGGGCCGGGATATAATTACCAAACCTACCCCCAGACTAACGGCCTCTCCAAACTCGCCACCCCTTTCCCGCCCCTCCCCTTGAGAGTGACGGAGACCCGGGCCTGGATGTGACGACCTTCGCCCCGATATGACCTCTACCAAAACCTTCCCCCTTCCGCTGATTCCTCAGAGGAGATGAGTACGACTTAGACCCTTCAGGAATGCCCATGGAAAGGCCCCCAGTACATCACCTTGAAGACCTGGAGGTGTCCAAGATTTTCCCGACGTATGCTTATACCTTGACGTTGGCGGCCGTAACGACCCAGTCGACAAGCCTAACCAACCAACCAACCAACCAACCAACCAGGAAAGACCCGCAGTTAAAAGGAGTGTACTACAGACCATTAGCGGGAAAGCTTGACTAGCCAGGCGATGAGAACGACCCGACATGGATAGAGTTAGCCGAGCCTTAGAATACAGGAGAGTCGGTCCTAAAGCCTAGGAAGACTCAGCCTTCATCAGCGTGGATGCCTCACCACCCCACACCTCCCTCAGGGATATGTCCGGGGCTCCGACGGGCGTCACTTAAGGAATTCGCGCCCACTTTTCACGGCCGTTCAATGTCTTCGTTAGAAAGCCACCATTAAGTGTGCGGGGACGACGGCCATTAGATGAGTCAGTCAAGCACTTGGGGACTTTCATGTGTGTGGAGTGTAGTTATCCTCTCTTTTCTCTCTATGTCTCTCTTTGACGCGAAGAGAGAAAAGTAAAAAGAAGAGGGGGTCGGGTTAGTTAAGAGATCCATTGACTCAGGTTACCAGTGCATCATCACCTTGAACCTGTAGCGGTGAAACTATTATCATCGTCTCCAACACCACCACCACCACCATCACCACCACCACCACCGCTGCCATCGCCAACGGCACCTGTCCTCTTCGTCGCCATCACCAACACCATCACTATCATCGTGTGTCGGGAAGGTACATCACCACTGATGTTCTCTCCTTTACGTACTCGGCCAGGGTGACACACACACACACACACACACACACACACACACACACACACACAAACATACGAAGACATCGAGCTGTGTACGATAACCAGCCAACGGCTATTGGTGGCAGCCATACTTGTCTGTACCTAAGATCATCCATGAGAGAAACGCCCGCTAGGTTTAGGTGTACGATGGATGAGGGGGCGTCTTCTAGACTCAACTGTAGCAGTGCTGGGGAAGCTCTCTAGACTCTAGTCCACTGCTGAACATTGAAAATATAACATAAGAAAAAATGTAGAAAATATTAAGCACAGAAAGGGTGGAGGGAGGGGGAGAGGGGGAAAGGAGAGGTGTATGTATGCGCAGATATACACGTATGACAAATGAAATTCCGGCAACAAACACGACAGAAAACACTCATACGTAGACGGAATTACGGACGAACGGAGAGAAACTGTGGCCGAACAGAATCTCCGGAATCAACAGCAGACTTATATAGAAGATTAATAAAAAGCCGAGCCACCGTCCCGGGGCCCAGCTGGATGGGGGCGTCCCCCGCTCCCAAACCTGGAATTACCTGTAACGTCCCGACTGCTCTAAATACCCAGGGCAGGTCACCATCCCAATCATACAATAATCACAGGGTCGTAAATACTCGTGTATAACTGGCGGGACTAACGCGGTCGCCGAGTAGGGCCAGTGGATCAATATTGATGGTAGGGGGTGGAATAATGCCGTGGAGTGAGGGCATGAGGAGGAGGGCGGGCCCGGTCATCTGTGCTGCAGTGGGTAGCGGCGGCTCGAGTGTTGTTCGGACGGGATGCCGGAGACGCCGATTTCAGAGTGTCCCCGGTATGGGCAGGAGACGCTGTATGGTTAATACATATCGGTGTATACGGTGAGGGAGCTTTACATTCTTGAGGCCCCACGACTCATTACCTCTGTTCTGTTGTGATGTAGCTCTTTGAATCTTCCTTTGGTAATTACGTATATATTTTCTCTTTGTTTCGAGCCCACACAACTCTGCTTTTGGGGGATTATTTCCTCACTTCTCTTGCCTAGCTTCCAATTGCGCCATCTTGCTCTGGGCTCTCTTTAAATATCAAAGAAATCATCTCTATTAACATGGTCACGACCTCTTCAAATGCAGTCATCATGTCTCCCCTTATTCTTCTTGGTTCTCATGTGGGCAGAATGAAGGCTTCCTTCCTCTCCCCGTGGCTCGTTCTATTCAATTCTGGTACCATTCTTGCTGCATTCCTTTGAACCCTTTCCCAGCAATTCTATGAGGCTCTTTGAGTGAGATCAGATTGTTGCTGCAAATTCCAGCTTAAGGCGAATATACGTCATGTGTGCATCTCTCTCTCTCTCTCTCTCTCTCTCTCTCTCTCTCTCTCTCTCTCTCTCTCTCTCTCTCTCTCTCTCTCTCTCTCTCTCTCTCTCAACCTATCACAGTCTAACAACCTGAGGGTAGTTATGTTATAGACCGAACCCTAGTTTGCATCCCCCTCACGATCCTTCCCACTCGATGTTCCGGTGACTTACCGTGATCATGTCAAGGCCTTGTTCCCTCCCGGTGGTGTGGCAACGGGTGACCCCACTTGCCCAGATATGGTGACCACCGTCGGGTTTGCATAAACCGCGTCCCATCTTCATGACCTTCACACATCCCCCGGGGGGGGGGGGGGGGTCACATTTCATAAACCATTCGTCTGGCCACACGGCTACATCACGTCCAGGGTCCTCTGCAACACACTTTCCTCATCCGTGCAACCGCTTGCACAATCCACCTGAAATTCAGAGACTGTAGCTTCTACGTGTTTCACAACGATGACGACGCCGGCTCATATTTCAGCAGAACAATTCGCTCTGTGATCACCGCGTCCTGTAGACGGTACTAAGAGCCATTACGGAGACGGTGGAGGTACGAAGGTGTCTCAAGCTCCATTCTATCCCTCCCAAGTCCACTGTTGAAAAACAATTCACAGCGAGTGTGTGTGTGTGTGTGTGTGTGTGTGTGTGTGTGCAGGAGGCGACGGCGGCTGCTGCCAGCTTTAAACCAGGACTCCTGGCCAGGAGTGTGCGGCGGGGCCCACCTGTGTCGTGCCGGGCGGGGCCGAGCTACGCCAGGCCAGGGAGGGCCGTAACGAGGCAGACACGGCTGGGCGAAGACCTTGTCGCTCCTCATCTCAAGGTCGTGGGTGATGCCACGACCCTAGTGTGTGTGTAATACATATATATATATATATATATATATATATATATATATATATATATATATATATATATATATATATATATATATATATGGGTATGCTTTATGATGCAGTGGTCCCATCGCTGGTGTATGGATGCGAGACGTGGGTCCGAGGTCAAAAAGTACGGCAGAGGGGTCGATTGTGTTGGAAATTGAATGTCTGAGGGACAGACAATCTGCGGTATGAGGAGGGTTGATCCAATAAGAAATGGTAGGGGGAGAGAGAGAGAGAGAGAGAGAGAGAGAGAGAGAGAGAGAGAGAGAGAGAGAGAGAGAGAGAGAGAGAGAGAGAGAGAGAGAGAGAGAAGAGAGTGGTGGCAGTAGGAGGAGTAAGTATGAGAGATCTGAAGAGGGTGTGGTGAAATGGTCTGGACATATGGAAGGGGTGGGCGAAGAAAGGGTACACGCTGGAAGTGTAGGGGGACAAGGGGGAAGAGGGAGAACCGACCTGGAGGGCAGTGGAAGAATGGAGTGAAAAATGCTTGGAGTTGTCGGGGTCTCGACATGCAGGAGGGTGTGAGGCGTGCACCGAGTGAATTGGACCGATATGCATTTGGAGGGTGGGTGAGGGTGGGCTACGTACTGTCAGTGGGCTACGTACTGTCAGTGGGCTACCAGGGGATATGAAGTGGTCAAGGGAAACTAGAGAAAGGTCTGTGGAGTGTGGATGAGGATTGGGGTCTATTGGGTTTGGAGCCAGAGCGTGATGATGTGAACAAATGCCATTTCTTCCTCTGTTCCTGGCGCTGCCACGATAACAATGAAAACGGACAACAGGTATGAAAAAAAATTATATATACACACACACATATATATATATATATATATATATATATATATATATATATATATATATATATATATATATATATATATATATGGCGATGGGAATGAATAAAGGCAGACAGTATGAATTATGTACATGTGTATATATGTATATGTCTATGTGTGTATATATATGTATACGCTGAGATGTATAGGTATGTATATGTGCGAGTGTGGACGTACATGTGTATGTGGGTGGGTTGCGCTATTCTTTCGTCTGTGTCCTTCGCTACCTCGCTAAGGCGGGAGACAGCGACAAAGTATACTAAATATAAATAAATATATACATGTACCAAACAGCGATGTCAAACGCCTTTAACCAGGTCGTCTGACGTCAGGTGTTAATGTCAGGTGAGGTCGTGGGCGGCGCGGCGAGGGGGACAGTCTACCAGGTCAAAGGGCTTGACCCGGTCGGCTGACGTCACGCGAGGTGGCCGAATGTGGGAGTCATCCGTCAGCCCGTAAATAAGTGTGTCCGTGTGTGTGTGTGTGTGTGTGTGTGTGTGTGTGTGTGTGTGTGTGTGTGTGTGTGTGTGTGTTGGAGACAAGCGCCCGATATAGAAGCCCTCACGGGTGGCTGCTTTTGAAAATGCCTGACGACCTGTGCTTACCCTGCAAGCGGACCTGCCGCTTAAACAGACGGATGACGTGGTCGAGACGGTCGTATACCACAGGACGGGGCACAGACTCGCCCGACTGACCTACGGAAAGATGGAAAAACGGAGGAGAGTGTGGTGCTCCGACGGCGCTCACAGGAACATCCCGAGGACGAAGGTGCGACCTTTGGGCACGACGATACGACCCTTGAGCACGATGGTACGACCCTTAAGCACGACGGTACGACCCTTGAGCACGACGGTTGGACCCATAAGCAGGATGGTACGACCCTTGGGCACGATGGTACGACCCTTGAGCACGATGGTACGACCTTTGGGCACGATGGCACGACCCTTGGGTAAGACGGTAGGACCCTTGAGCACAATGGTGCGACCCTTGGGCACGACGGTACGACCTTTGGGCACGATGGTACGACCTCTGGGCACGACGTTAAGGTCAAAGGCTAGGCCATCATATCTAAGGGTCGTTCCGTCGTGCACAACGGTCGTACCACCGTGATCGAGGGTCGTACCGTCGTGCTCGAGGAGTTAACAAGTTCTCGCGGGCGTCGGACCCCGTGGCTGTGTTAAGTCTCTTATTCATTATCATATAAACTGTGCCGCTTAAACGATGGTTGCTCTGAGTACATTACTCGCTTAATATCCGACTTCGCTTAATATCACGTATTTTTCGCTGTCATGGAGACCGTCATAGCCCCTCTACTTTCAGTGTGTGTGTGTGTGTGTGTGTGTGTGTGTGTGTGTGTGTGTGTGTGTTTGTGTGTGTCAAAGCATAGTTTAATCAAAAGCAGAGAGAGAGAGAGAGAGAGAGAGAGAGAGAGAGAGAGAGAGAGAGAGAGAGAGAGAGAGAGAGAGAGAGAGAGACCCCGTACCCCCATATAACCCAGGCCTCGTAAAACATCTAGGAACATCATCTCGTTAAGATGAAGGAGGTCGGTCGGTCTGGCTGGCCTGGCTCCTCTGGCAAGACCCGCCCGTACGGATGATGGGTCTCGTGATCCTTCTGAGGGAGCGAGCGCAGGAGGAGGGGGTGTGGTGGGGTGGAGAGGGTCAACTTTAATCTGCGTGGAACACTCTATTCCCAGCTCCGTGTGGGAGAGCCTGAAGGAAGGGGTGAACTTCTTAACCTCCATCCTCTCTCTCTCTCTCTCTCTCTCTCTCTCTCTCTCTCTCTCTCTCTCTCTCTCTCTCTCTCTCTCTCTCTCTCTCGAACAAAGACGAATCGATGCAAATTCCCCTCCTCTCTTCAAGAAGGAACACTTAAGGGAAAGTAAAAACGGTAATTCACCACGCTGGGGGTTGATGAAATTTGAGACAAAGTAACAAACAATCGTGTTACAGTTTATAATGATATTTACGTTCCCGTATTTTCTTGTCCTCGCATACATATCATGTACATCTTTAAATCATACATATATATATATATATATATACTAACCCTATGTGTACATATGTTCATAAGTACTTACCTTCTACTACAACACAAGTGATATATATATATATATATATATATATATATATATATATATATATATATATATATATATATATATATATATATATATATACTCGTCGTGAAATACAGGTAAGGGACTTACCTCAGAATGACGTTCACAGGCAAAAATCACATGCCATTCAGACGTCTCTCTTGCTGTGTGTACCTGAGTCTCTCTCTCTCTCTCTCTCTCTCTCTCTCTCTCTCTCTCTCTCTCTCTCTCTCTCACACACACACACACACACACACACAGAAGTAATGCTGAGATGATACGTTCCTCGGCTAAGCGTTGAACAGAAAGGTGCCTCAAAAGTCTCTCGTTGAGAAGTATTCCACAAGGAACACGACGAGGACAGCTCCTCACAGACGACCCCTCGTCCACAGAAGTGTGAGGTGGAGGACGCCGCCCCTCACTCCCTCCCCACAACAGAGGAACTGCCGCAGACAGAAATGTGTTCCAGCGAGGTGTTCCATAGGGAGGGGCTCCAGATATTAGTATTCTGGCGAGAAGTGCTTCAAAGGGAGGCGTTCCACGGAGAAGCACTGTATAGTTTAGCGTTTCAGGGAGAAGTACACAACACGCACACACACACACACACACACACACACACACACACACACACACACACACACACACACACACACGTTCGCACTTGGAGTCCAAGGCGGAGGTCGAGGGACGAGTGCCTCACCTGCAACAAAAGAGGAATATCGTCAGTTCCTGGGGTGTATGTGGTGGGGAGGAAGGGCTGTGTGTCTGGGGAGCCACTCCGGGTTCGGCCAATGGTCAACCCACACACACGCACACACACACACACACACACACACACACACACACACACACACACACACACACAAACACGGCCCAAAGACACAGACAGAAACACACATGGCAACACTGTTTTTGTTTGTTATATTCTGAGAGCAAGAATGTAGAGAGAGAGAGAGAGAGAGAGAGAGAGAGAGAGAGAGAGAGAGAGAGAGAGAGAGAGAGAGAGAGAGAGAGAGAGAGAGAGAGACAGACAGAGAGAGACAGAGAGAGACAGAGAGAGGACTGCAATAAGAATCACATGAATAAGATGAAGGCTCAATACTGACACAGGACATTAAAAAATTATCACAGACGATCATAAGCAAACGTTCAAAGCGAGGAAATCCAATAATCTCTTCCTCCGCCAAGCAAATACCAAAACACCGTCTTTCACGTAACACTGGTGACGAAACACACATAAAATGAACAAAACCAGTTAAGTATATGAAGGCACTGCCAGTATATTCTGGACCTATTTTGCCATCTGCTGACTGAAATGCTGACATTCTCCGTGTGTCAAGCAATGATGGCGTTTGCATCTGCAGTCATCTGTCTCGACAAATGGGAAAGGTCAAGCCAAGAGAGGCGATTCAATGTTTCAGTTGTCATCACATTGTATTTCGGAACAAATCAGTCAACACGAACAGAAGCGGAGGCGATCAATGAATAACACCATCTACTCTTAACAACTGTGGATGGCTTCAGTCCTCTCAGGGTGGCCAGCTGCATGGGTAATTCGCAACATCTACTGTTTATGTCTTCATTAGTGGCCGTCGACGAGCAGGAGGAGGAGGAGGAGGAGGAGGAGGAGGAGGAGGAGGAGGGGAGGAGGAGGAGGGGGTAGGAGGAGGAGGAGGAGGAGGAGGAGGAGGAGGAGGGGGTAGGAGGAGGAGGAGGAAGGAGGAGAAAAAAGAAACACTGGGGGTCTGATCCCTGGAGCTTAGTATGGAAATCCCTCAGCGTCGGGTAGGATTACAGGCTATAAGGGGAAGGAGGTGGGCGGAGGGAGGGGGGGTTGGGGGGTAGTCCAAGCGGGGGGAGGAGGGAGGAAAGGATGGGGAGGAGGGGGGGGGCGGGCTTGCCTCTGGAGCAGGCCCTCCTGTGGGAGCCCCACAGTTGTGGGTGACGTCTCGAGAGTCTCTCGTCGAGGAAGGAAGGAATGCCTCGAGTCACCGTGAGTGGGCCCTGGGCCATGGAAATTGTAGAACGAATCTCATAGGCAAGGCCTCCTCTCTCTCTCTCCTCTCTCCTCTCTCTCTCTCTCTCTCTCTCTCTCTCTCTCTCACACACACACACACACACACATGCAGGCACGCGCCGTCGAAGGCCATTCGTCCACAACACCAGCCATGCTCCCAACCACCACTCCCTCGCTGGAACTCCGCTGCGCTCGGCCAAGCTGCGCGCGGCTGCTGACGTACCTTCATTGTAGACCGCGGGGGCACCCAGTCCCCACAACCCTAACGTTACCTCCCGCTGAGGAATGGCACGTCACGACATAAAGCACAGGCCGCGCGTTTTCAGTTTCAGCTACGCGCGTCTTAAACCTTTCTCAAAACCCGCCTCCGCGACCACGACGGTGAGATACAGACGATTCCTGCCGGGCTTCAGAGATCAAAAGAAAGAACCTCACATGAATAAATCTGACTAAAAAGGACGAGGAAAATTATTAAGACAGAAGAATGGGCCAAGAATTCCATCGACAAACCAGAGGCGCTTCACTTACCAGACACAAACGGCATTGCGAACGGACAGGCCGCCACTGCTCTGTCCTTTCTGTCTGTCTGCGACGGATCCCACACAGCCACACACACACACCAACAGCCTCGGCCCACCACTTTCCCTACTAATTGGCATTGTTAACCAGCCTAGTTCCCCCCTCTAAACGACCGCCCCCGCCCATTAAGGCCCGTAGGACGCCTGGCAGATGAGATCGAGTCTGACAGCTGATAAAAATGCGAAACAGTTGGCGGCCATTACGCCTCCCCCCCCCCCATTTCTATGGGCCCCACATAAGGTTCCCGACGACTTCATCCGCGAGTTATGTCCCCGGGGGCCCGTACAAGTGGCCTCCAGGGAAGGCAACACAACTGCCTGTAATTCTTCTTCTTCGTCGTCGTCGCGTAGGAAGGCGGTGGCCATCTCCAAGGCAAAGGGAAGGAGCCGACAACCCTTTGGGTCAACGTGACAACAGAGAGCCATACACGCGACTGATGTACAGCCGGCGTAAATAACCACTGACACGAACACACTCCATCATACTGATGGTAATAATCGTCATGCCGAAGACTGGTTCAATCTTACGCTACATAGCGACAATGAGAGGAACATGGGAAAGAGAAAGTCGCTTAGAATGAGCGAAACGTAAAGAAGATAAGGTACACCAGAAGGACTATATCTTTACCTAGCCCTGAGCTCTCCCTTAATTACATCATTGGCCACCAGTGGACCGCAGCCGCCGCTGAAAACACATACCTTCCAATAACACCGGTTGTAATTGGTGGATCCCTCCGCCGCCACGGGCCGGCCGCCGAGGGTGCGAGGGGAGGAGGGTGGAGGGAGGGAGGGGCAGGAAAGGAAGGCGAGACACCAGAAATCACTACACGATCAATGGACCAAAGACTTGAGAGGGGTCGGCCGCGGACCACACTCAACGGAGACCCTCAAACTTAACCCCTGACCTCGTGCGTGTGTGTGTGTGTGTGTGTGTGTGTGTGTACAATAAGGACGCCAACCCACACCCTCCCAGGGGGAATTACTGTCTAGTGTCTCGGGTTAACGTATGTTCCTACATTAATAATGGACGCTCCTGTGGCGGATGGCTGAAGACTACCCCTCTCTCTCTCTCTCTCTCTCTCTCTCTCTCTCTCTCTCTCTCTCTCTCTCTCTCTCTCTCTCTCTCTCCGGAGGGCCGGCCTCTAGCGAAACGGTCACATTCAAGACGAGGCAAGGTGGCGCTCTGGTCAAGGAGGTCTTCCCGTGTTTGCAAGATCCCTGGTTCGAAGCATGACTGGACTCACCCCCAGGTGAGGAGACGGGGAGGTGGGTGGGTGGAGGCCACGTGGCTCCCGCTGCCCCTCCAGGATCGCAACACGTTCGAACACAGCCTTAGGGAACTCACGGAATGCATATGTAACAGTATCACACGAGAGAGAGAGAGAGAGAGAGAGAGAGAGAGAGAGAGAGAGAGAGAGAGAGAGAGAGAGAGAGAGAGAGAGAGAGAGAGAGAGGGGGGGGGGAGAAAGAGACTCCAGAAACAAGGCCTTCAATAACATCGGGACTACAGGCGAGCGCGAGGAAGGCCTATTTGCCTCGCCCACCAGCGTTACCACCACACGGGAGAGCCTAGGGAGCGCTGTCTCCCCCACTGCAACACTCACGCAGCGGTGCTACCAGAAACCCTGCTGCACTCACAGGACCCAGCTCAAGGAAGGGAGGGTGGAGGGTGATGGAAGGTGGGGGGTTAGGGTGTGGGAGGGTGACAGGCCAGGTGGGAGGGCGGGTGAGCGAGCGGGGTGTTCGACACGTGAAGAGGCGGAAACGGAGGTCGATGGTGCTTGTGGTGAGTTCTGATGAAGAAATATTTGTGGCACGGCTCTCGAAGCGCCGCGACCTCTGTTGTTTATCGGACATTGATCGCAGGAGTGAGTGAGTGAGTGAGCTGCTGCTGCTACCAGCCCTCACGCCCGTAACGCGAAGACACGTCGGCCAACCCCTACGCCCCCGCTGACGTGCCTCGCCACGACATCACAAAAGCTGACGAACTGACAGCAACACTTAATGTTGAACTCCCTTCGTTATTGATTTACATAACTGGTTTAGGAAGGCGTAGGCTGATTATATATATATATATATATATATATATATATATATATATATATATATATATATATATATATATATATACACTATTATTATTATTATTATTATTATTATTATTATTATTATTATTATTATTATACTTTGTCGCTGTCTCCCGCGTTAGCGAGGTAGCGCAAGGGAACAGACGAAAGAATGGCCCAACAGGGGAGAAAGAATACTTCCCACGCATTCCTCACGTGTCGTAGAAGGCGAGTAAAGGGGACGGGAGCGGGAGGGGGGGGGGCTAGAAACCCTCCTCTCCTTGTATTTTAACTTTCTAAAAGGGGAAACAGAATACACACACACACACACACACACACACACACACACACATATATATATTTTTTTTTTTTTTTTTTTTTTTTTTTTTATACTTTGTCGCTGTCTCCCGCGTTTGCGAGGTAGCGCAAGGAAACAGACGAAAGAAATGGCCCAACCCCCCCCCCCCATACACATGTACATACACACGTCCACACACGCAAATATACATACCTACACAGCTTTCCATGGTTTACCCCAGACGCTTCACATGCCTTGATTCAATCCACTGACAGCACGTCAACCCCTGTATACCACATGACTCCAATTCACTCTATTCCTTGCCCTCCTTTCACCCTCCTGCATGTTCAGGCCCCGATCACACAAAATCTTATTCACTCCATCTTTCCACCTCCAATTTGGTCTCCCTCTTCTCCTCGTTCCCTCCACCTCCGACACATATATCCTCTTGGTCAATCTCTCCTCACTCATTCTCTCCATGTGCCCAAACCACTTCAAAACACCCTCTTCTGCTCTCTCAACCACGCTCTTTTTATTTCCACACATCTCTCTTACCCTTACGTTACTTACTCGATCAAACCACCTCACACCACACATTGTCCTCAAACATCTCATTTCCAGCACATCCATCCTCCTGCGCACAACTCTATCCATAGCCCACGCCTCGCAACCATACAACATTGTTGGAACCACTATTCCCTCAAACATACCCATTTTCGCTTTCCGAGATAATGTTCTCGACTTCCACACATTTTCAAGGCTCCCAAAATTTTCGCCCCCTCCCCCACCCTATGATCCACTTCCGCTTCCATGGTTCCATCCGCTGACAGATCCACTCCCAGATATCTAAAACACTTCACTTCCTCCAGTTTTTCTCCATTCAAACTCACCTCCCAATTGACTTGACCCTCACCCCTACTGTACCTAATAACCTTGCTCTTATTCACATTTACTCTCAACTTTCTTCTTCCACACACTTTACCAAACTCAGTCACCAGCTTCTGCAGTTTCTCACATGAATCAGCCACCAGCGCTGTATCATCAGCGAACAACAACTGACTCACTTCCCAAGCTCTCTCATCCCCAACAGACTTCATACTTGCCCCTCTTTCCAGGACTCTTGCATTTACCTCCCTTACAACCCCATCCATAAACAAATTAAACAACCATGGAGACATCACACACCCCTGCCGCAAACCTACATTCACTGAGAACCAATCACTTTCCTCTCTTCCTACACGTACACATGCCTTACATCCTCGATAAAAACTTTTCACTGCTTCTAACAACTTGCCTCCCACACCATATATTCTTAATACCTTCCACAGAGCATCTCTATCAACTCTATCATATGCCTTCTCCAGATCCATAAATGCTACATACAAATCCATTTGCTTTTCTAAGTATTTCTCACATACATTCTTCAAAGCAAACACCTGATCCACACATCCTCTACCACTTCTGAAACCGCACTGCTCTTCCCCAATCTGATGCTCTGTACATGCCTTCACCCTCTCGATCAATACCCTCCCATATAATTTACCAGGAATACTCAACAAACTTATACCTCTGTAATTTGAGCACTCACTCTTATCCCCTTTGCCTTTGTACAATGGCACTATGCACGCATTCCGCCAATCCTCAGGCACCTCACCATGAGTCATACATACATTAAATAACCTTACCAACCAGTCAACAATACAGTCACCCCCTTTTTTAATAAATTCCACTGCAATACCATCCAAACCTGCTGCCTTGCCGGCTTTCATCTTCCGCAAAGCTTTTACTACCTCTTCTCTGTTTACCAAATCATTTTCCCTAACCCTCTCACTTTGCACACCACCTCGACCAAAAACACCCTATATCTGCCACTCTGTCATCAGACACATTCAACAAACCTTCAAAATACTCATTCCATCTCCTTCTCACATCACCGCTACTTGTTATCACCTCCCCATTTGCGCCCTTCACTGAAGTTCCCATTTGCTCCCTTGTCTTACGCACCCTATTTACCTCCTTCCAGAACATCTTTTTATTCTCCCTAAAATTTACTGATAGTCTCTCACCCCAACTCTCATATATATATATATATATATATATATATATATATATATATATATATATATATATATATATATATATATATATATATATATATATATATATGATGATGATTGAAAATGTATTTGTATATTATGAACGCAGTCTGGATACCCAACCATATCTCCCCGCCCAACATCCACCCTCACCTTACTGCGACCTGAGGGAGGGGGTGGAATGTGGAAGGGGGAAAAGGGGGCGGGGGTGGACCTGGGTTCGATAATGAGGAAGCCGCTAATTACCCGGACACTGATGATGGGGTCCTGATTGTATGGGGTGCGGGGGGCCGCCTGCTGCCTGTGTCAGCCCGGCTGTCAGATGTAGCGTTGGAGGTGGTGTCAGGCGTGGTGCTATGGTGTCAGGCCATGGTGTTCAGCCGTGACTTCACCTCTGGTTTCGACATCACAACGCTACTGTCTTATAACGAAGCTACACACGCCCGTGTATCTTCGTCACTGTCTTATAACGAAGGAACACACTCATCTCTCTCTCTCTCTCTCTCTCTCTCTCTCTCTCTCTCTCTCTCTCTCTCTCTCTCTCTCACACACACACACACACACACAACCTGTCACTCCGTCTTGGCCAGACACTACCACGTTCCACGTTTACAACTTGCCACCGAAGGAAGAACTTCCTCCAGGTGACGAATTGCCTACATCTCAAACTTATGTTTAACCACTCGCTTAATTAATAAAAAGAAAAAAAAAATGGGTGGAAGCCTTTATGCACAAGCAACGTTTCAAAGTCATTTTTCAAAAAACGTAAACTCGTGTACGCAAAGGCTATTTACCTAACCATCACAGACTTTCTTGAGCCAGAAAGCACCGTTAGAGGAAAAAAAAAAGAGAAAAAAAGAAATACACTGTTTGCTCTGTATTATGATTTTTTTCCTCTCCCCCTGAACAAACTACGAATGAATTTCTTCTTTCAGAGGGGCAAACCTACACACACACACACACACACACACACACACACACACACACACACACACACACACGCCTACTAAGGGCCCTCAGACGTTTAAACCAGATCAAACTAGGTGTTCTTGAAGAGGAAGTGGGAGGAGAGGAGGAGGAGGAGGTGGCGGAGGTGGTCGTAGGGGTGGGAAGGGGGGACGGGAGGAGGAGGAGGGGAGTGTAATTCCTACTTAACCTCATTACAAGTTACTCAGAGACCCCCCCCCCCCCACAAACCTCCACCCCCCTCCCCTCCCCCTATTATTCCGGTAAGTAACTACGCGTCATTATAATGCTACTTGAAAGCTGCTTATCCCACTGGGCGCCGCCTCATTATGAATAACTAAGTAATGAGACTTTTACTGATGATCCTACCCTCACAGCCCCCAACTCGCTCCCTTGGGCGAGGCGGTGCGACCCTTGAGCGCGTCGGCGCGACGGCGCCCCTTGAGCACGACACCTCAAGCGCGACGGGGCTGATCACTGAAAACGGCTGTGCGACGATCGCTTGATCACGTCGTTACGACCCTTTAGCACGACGGGATAACCTTTAAAAGGGCGGTGCGACGCCTGTGCGACGATCGCTTGATCACGTCGTTACGACCCTTTAGCACGACGGGATGACCTTTAAAAAGGGCGGTGCGACGCCACCTTGAGCACGACGGTACGACGCCCCTTGAGCACGATGGCGTGGCCTGACTCAAAGCCATGTTCTGTACGAGTATAATGACCTGAGGGTCATGATACGGGCCACGCCAGATAACTGGGCGAGGGCGACACAGTGTTCTCTTGATGGAAACTGGTGGGTAGATGGGATAGGAAATGGGTCCATAACAACCACGCTGGGAGCTGTATGGCCGGCAGAGATGTTTATGTATGTTCGAATACACACTGCGGTCTGCGTATGGCGATATGGTCTGACGAATGAGGCCATGTATGTGTATATATATATGTACCTATACGACATATATTCACCTAACTGTATGGGTGAGGACCCACTTACGAGTCCTTACGACGGGGATATTGCCAAAATGGCAGGGACAGTGCGTAGCGCTTACCGCAGGAGGAGACACCGCGACGAGGAACGAGTTGTTGTGTGAGGTAGTATGTGTTGTGGCGTGCCACGTGTGAGGCGAGGAGGAGGAGGAGGAGGAGGCTGCGCTTTCGTGGTCTGAGAGCCACTGGCGCACGCGCGGGTGAGGCAAGAGAGAGAGACACACGAGGGCTTCACTGGGGCAAGGGAATGACGCTTAACAGCCAACGAAGTACTGGCTCACTGCGTAGCCGCCACACCAATCACCCCCCCCCCCCCTTCCCTTATTCCCTTCCCATACCCAGAGAGAGAGAGAGAGAGAGAGAGAGAGAGAGAGAGAGAGAGAGAGAGAGAGAGAGAGAGAGAGAGAGAGACCTACACAATCACAACCCTTGGGTAACCACAGCGATGGCGGGGGTGTAAGTACTTGGGAGGCGGTCTGAAAACATGTAATTCAGCCCGGTGCTGGAGGGTGAACACCAGAACCAATAACTCCGGGTGAAGGACCAACCAACTTCCACACACACACTGACAATATTAAATTTCTGGCCCATGTTGACAGAGAGAGAGAGAGAGAGAGAGAGAGAGAGAGAGGAAGGCGGCCCAAGAAGGTGGCTGGGCAAAAGGCACCTGTGAAAAGGCTGAACAAATAAGAAAATGATAATAAAGATAGCAGACAACCACATCTGCACGGTCACTGTAGGTAAAACAATAATAATAATAATAATAATAATAATAATAATAATAATATTAATGATAATAATAATAACAATAATATTAATAATGATAATAATAAAAGCAATAATTATAATAATAACAATAAAAATGATAATAATGATATAAATAATAATAATGATAATAATCGTATATTTCCTCTCATAATTACCTCTTTGCGTTTACAATCAGATAAGGAAGTGATAACGCCGAGGAATTAGATTTCACTTAAAGAGACAATAGATGGTGAGGGAGGGAGGGAGGGAGGGAGGTGGGGGGATAACAAGGGTTTTCATTTCTGGAATGACCCGGTAAGTGTGGGTGCGATACCTATCCAGGCTGTTCACTCTGTCCCAAATAACTACAATGGTAATAACACCAGACGTGTGTGTGTGTGTGTGTGTGTGTGTGTGTGTGTGTGTGGAGGGGGGGAAGGTATTTTCATTCTCAGGCGGGGGGGGGGGGGAGAGGCGACCCACACCAGAGGCGACCCATACCTTCTACAACACCTACAGCAGGAGTAAGAGAGAGAGAGAGAGAGAGAGAGAGAGAGAGAGAGAGAGAGAGAGAGAGAGAGAGAGAGAGAGAGAGAGAGAGAGAGAGAGAGAGAGAGCGCTACGAAGAATCCCATTATCAACATGCTTTGTGGGCAAGACAGTGACTGCCTTCTCGAGGCTTGTCGATACTGGCGATCATCACAGGACATTGCCAGCTTATATGGCCCTCCCCCACCCCCAACCCACGGGTCCCAGGCTGTCCTCCAGGCCAATGCTTGTACGTTCTTCCTCAAATAAGACTTACTGCAAAGCGAGGATAATACCATGGCATACCAACACAAGAGGTTTATATATATATATATATATATATATATATATATATATATATATATATATATATATATATATATATATATATATATATATATTATATTGGAAAAGATCGCAACTGAGAACATGATCAAGTCCATTCCATTTTGTCCACGGAGAATGATGATGTGATCATTACACGAAAGTGCACTTGGGAACTTATCGTGTCCCATTTCCCCGAGGATAAAAAGGAATATATATATATATATATATATATATATATATATATATATATATATATATATATATATATATATATATATATATATATATGAGAAAAAAGGAGAAAGAATTCTAGCGACGTATCTCCTGCAAGTTGTAGGTGACCAAGATGGGCAGGAACAGTGGACGGGAAAGTCTCCTGTATTTACTTTCTCAGATAATCAGAAGGAGGAATGACCAAGCGTGGAACCTTTCCTCAAAGGCTCATTCCCCATGTTCCTGGCGCTACCCCACTGAGGCAGGAAAAGGCGAGGAGATATCGAAAAAAAAGAAAAAGGAGTTTTGGTTGGAGAACGTAACGCAGTGGAGAGACTTAATATTTTAGTCATCAGAAAATACCGTCGTAAAATCCAAGAAAATCATGCCATAAAATCCAAAATTTTGGTGGTAAAAAAAAAAAACCCAACGACAACACCATGGAGACGATGCGAACCACAGGACAGAGACCACACTGGCCACCAGGCTCACTGCCGGAGGACCACTTGTCATGTGGTGGGGTCTGCCACTCGGCTTACCTCACAACCACCCTCTCTCCCTCCACACTACGACTTGACTTAATAGCTGGAGTGCGACGACTTAATTCTTGAGTACGACGACTCAACATTTTGAGTACGACGACTTCAGGTATCATAATGAAGGGGTTTAAGTCGTCCTCGCGGGAGGTCCCGGCGACGACCAGCGACGGCAGGGGGGGGGGTGATGTGGGGGACGCGCAACGCCGACCCTCGGCCGTGTTAACAGTGATAACGATGGTGATAACGAGAGTGGTGGGCAATTACGGTCGTTAATGGTAAGGCTGGGAGGAAAGGTGGGGAGAACGCCATTCATCACTCCCCCCTTTCAGCCTACGCTACGCTCCCACCCCCACACAAAAACCTCTCTCTCTCTCCACACACACACACACACACACACACACACACACACACACACACACACACACGGGGTCTGTCGGCGAGAATGTAGAGCGAGAACAATACCACAATAAACTCCAGCGGTGGTTCCCACCGTGACGCGTGACCCACACGCTTGAAATGACCGCCACCCTCCCTCCCTCCTTCCCTCCGGCCCCTGACCTTCTAGCGGCAGTGGCCCGGGCCAGGGTAGGGCCAGGAGCCCACAACGGTCCCCTCCAGTTGGACCAGGATGTAAATAAGTCATATTTCCCAGTACTCTTTGTTTTCGAAAGGGTTCGAGGAGGGAGGTTGGGAGCGAAGGGGAAGCGGGTGTTGGGAGTTGTCATACCCCGGCACGGAACGGTTCACTCCCTCTTCCGAAGCGATTTCCGAACGGATGAGCCACGACCTTTATAAAAGAATGATTAGAAATAAAGGTAAAGGCCTTCCAAAAGTTGTATCCATTACGCTGGCTTGGCGTCAAAAGCACTTTACGCTGGCTTGGCGTTAAAGCCACTTTACGCTGGCTTGGCTCCTGCCTGTTAAATTAACTTTTCTTTTTATCTTTTTTTCTTTTTACTGAAGTTTTCCTGCAGCCTCCAGAACCACTCCACATGTTCTGCCCGGCTAAATAGCCTCGCAATAGTTAAGTGCAGATGCCGGCAGAATAACAACGTGTTTCTACCAGACGCTCTATACGACACGTCTCTCCCTCAACCACAGCACCAACCACATCAGACAACCACATTAGACAACCACAGCACCAAACACAGCAGACAACCACAGCACCAACCACAGCACCAACCACAGCAGACAACCACAGCAGACAACCACATCAGACAACCACAGCACCATCCACAGCAGACAACCACAGCACCAACCACATCAGACAACCACAGCACCAACCACAGCAGACAACCACATCAGACAACCACAGCACCAACCACAGCAGACAACCACAGCAGACAACCACATCAGACAACCACAGCACCATCCACAGCAGACAACCACAGCACCAACCACATCAGACAACCACAGCACCAACCACAGCAGACAACCACATCAGACAACCACAGCAGACAACCACAGCACCAGCTACACCACAACCCACAGAACCAACACAGCACCAGCCACAGCAGAGAGCCAGGAGTCCAGGAGACTCACCACAGAAGAGCTGACCCCCAGCAACATGAGGAAGATCACAGCTGCCAACACTGGCGGTGGTGACAACACCATTATTGACCCCAACAGCAAAACAAAAACAACAACAATGAACATTACCCACACCAGGAAACAACAACGAAACCAGCAATAACAAAAACACTGTCAATATCGACAACAATAACAACAACAACAGAACAACAACAACAACAACAACAACAACAACAACAACAACAACAACAACAACAACAACTACTACTACTACCACTACTACTGATCTCTATCGACGGGACATCATGACAACACACACACACACACACATATATATATATATATATATATATATATATATATATATATATATATATATATATATATATATATATATATATATATATATATATATGTATTCAAGACTTCCTCCAATCGGAAAACATGATGTCACTAAGTCTACAAGCCTGGGGAACTTCGGCTAACTCAGATGTACGACCTTAAACCTCCCGAGAACTTGAGCAAACATTTGGGGTCTGGCTTTAAAACTTAAGGGGAGGGGAACTTCAGTCATCATGGCAGGCTTCAGAACCTGAAGTCCTCCGCTGAACATTCGGTCCAGGGCTGAAGTCACTGACGTCTGTCCGTCGCCGTCACACAAACTCTCCAGGGGTTTATGGATTATAGTCACGGAACGCATCTTTATTATTCTTTTTTTTCCTGGTCATAAAACTTGAAAACTGCCCGAAAGAATTTGAGGGCAAATGTATGGGTTATCATGTGGGTAGATGGGGGCGGGCGGGCGGGGGGCGGCTAGGAGGGACTTTGGGTAAGTGGGAGAAGCGATGTTGGCGGGAGGACGTGAGTAAACTCTTGAGGGAAGGGGGGGGGGGGTATCACAGGAGTACAAGTGGGGTAAATGAAACGTGGGTAAATGGGAGGGAAGGGGTGAACCTGGGGAAATGAGCGACGAGGAAGAAATGGGGACAGAAAAGATGGATGTGTGGGTGAAGGGAGGACATGGGGGGAGGTAAAATGGACAAACGAGGAATGGTACTGAACCACTGGGAAGTGGTGGAGGAGGGGGCGAGGGTAGTTGGGAGAGGAATGAAGGTGGAATTCAGACTATTTTAGGGGTGTAGAGAGTGAGAGGGTGGTAAAGGATGAGAGGGGAGTTTTGGGGGGAGGGGGCGGCGAGGAAAGAGAGAGAGAGAGAGAGAGAGAGAGAGAGAGAGAGAGAGAGAGAGAGAGAGAGAGAGAGAGAGAGAGAGAGAGAGAGAGAGTGCATTTAAGAGTGCTGGCTGTCCGGACGACTGGGTCACCCAGGCAACGCCCCTCGATGCCAGTTTCTCCGCCGATGCATCGACTCCCATCCCCTGTGTGTAGGGCAGACCAGAGGACACCACCGCCCCCACCAGCGCTAACACTGAGGGACAGCGGATGTCTGCAGACGGCAGACGGCATATGGCTGAAGTGGTGGTCGTGGTCACCACGTCCTTAACCCCCGGCAGGCAGTAAGCCACTGACAGACAGACAGACAGACCCCCTCCCTCACCTACCCTGAGAGACCGAACCTCATATAAAAGTACAGAGACCAAGCTAATAACAGAGACCAGGCTAATGGCAGAGACCAGACTGATAACAAAGATAAAGGTCCAGCCCACGGTAATTAACGAAGCGGGACAGGTTGACACCGCCACGGTGCCCGAAGCCCTGCCCCCGAAGCATCACTACACCTTCCGCCAACTTCGCACAATCACACACACACACACACACACACACACACACACACACACACACACACACATATATATATATATATATATATATATATATATATATATATATATATATATATATATATATATATATATATATATATATACATATATATTTCTGTCCAAACTTTGGGTGATGAATAATGCAACTCAGGCATCAAGTTTTTTCGCGCGAGAAGAAGTAACAGAAAAAAAGGGGATTGGGGGAAAAAAATATCCTTCAGGTTGGCGGGAAATGTCAGCAGTTAGCTCAGCCGGAGACCCAACCCCGGTTTAGCGGCCGTTAATCACACATTTGCAACGTCCTCGTCCGTCCAGAGTCGGATAAACTAAATATCCTCCCTACACGGATACTGCGATGCGGACATCCATCCCTCGCCCCGCAACTCCCCTCCGACAAACCGAAGGAGGGAAATGATAGGTTCCGGTTACAGGGGTCAGGTACGAAGGGGGAGGGGGGAAAGAAGGAGAGCGTTGCCAGCGCGCCATTAATGCCCTCCGCCGAGGGAGTCCATCTTCAAGGATTTCAATAACTCCATAAAAAATAAGAAGAAGAACAGCAGCAGCTAAGATGAAGCGATTCAAGAGGCGACTGCTCGCTCCCCAAGAGACCCAGCAATACGGAAGGAAGGCCACCCTCTCAAAATGTTTACTTTAAGAGGAAAGATGAATATTTTCCACACTAGTTGATTTTTCTAGTTTGTTTTGCGGCAACTCAGACGGCACGGGCAAATGAATGCCCTATCATATCTATATCTGTCCCCTGATGATGTGATTATTACACGAAAGTGCACTTGGAAGCTTATCGTGTTTCATTTTCCCCGTGGGCTCAAAGGAATATATATATATATATATATATATATATATATATATATATATATATATATATATATATATATATATATACACACACACACACACACACAACTTTCCTGGTAACATACGGCGCATTTAAATATATATTTCCCCTACATATTCTTCACTGGAGTTGCAACATTAGGACCTCCCTGCGTCAGCCTGGCCTACATATTTAATCCTTGACACAAACTGAATTCCAGTTACACATTGCAGTTCCCAATACTTGGTAATCCCGTAATAACAAAGGCCCGTTCGTATGTCACACACACCCACCCACACACACACACACACACACACACACACACACACACACACACACACACACACACACACACACACACACACAGAGTCCCCCGCTGCCATCACTCGCGCTTTCCCCGAACGCTTCGTACACACACACACACACACACGCGAGACAAAATTTGCAATTCAGGACCCAAAACGAATTCGCGCTTGAACTCCCGAACCCCCAAGAAACACAAGGGGAGCAACAAAGACCACTTATGCCAACTACTCTGAGACGCAATATCTTACGCAAAAACAAACACTGGCCACTTCAATACATCCTATGAAATCATTCTTTCTTCTCTCTCTCTCTCAAATGAGGCAACACATAGAACACCTCCGGTGGCACGGGTCGTAAAGAGCGAGGCAGGTGTTGCGCATCACCAATAAACTCCATAATTCCTGCAGCGCTCGCCCCGTGCAAATGACCCGGGCCAGGGTGTTTATAGCCAGTGTTTTGCGTCGGTGCCGCTCCCCTGTGACATACACCCGTCCTCTCAAAAGTCCAGACTCAAAGGCAGAGAGAGAGAGAGAGAGAGAGAGAGAGAGAGAGAGAGAGAGAGAGAGAGAGAGAGAGAGAGAGAGAGAGAGAGAGAGAGAGAGAGAGCAACACTGTTCAACAGATGTTCACAAGCCAAGTTCACGTCATCCAGTCTGAACACTTGTTGAACTAAAGGTGAATGAGGGATTATCTCTGCGTAAATAAGGGATTCTATCTGTATAATAAGGGATTCTGTCTTGTGTAAATATGAGACTCTGTCTATATCATAAGGGATTCTGTCTGTGTACATAAGGGACTCTGTCTATATAATAAGGGATTCTGTCAGCGCAAGCAAGGGACTCTGTCTGTATAATAAGGGATTCTATCAGTAAACAAGGGATTCTGTTTGTGTTGACAAGGGATTTCGCGTATGTAAATAAAGGACTCTATCTATATCGTACGGATTCTGTCTGTGTTCATTAGGGAATCTAACCTGCGAGTTTGGACGTCTCAAACACCACTATATTGTGTGGGAGGAGTTGCGATGGGAGAGAGGGAGGAGGCTGGGGGATGATGACAACCTCCCTCCCTCCCTCCCCACTCTGACCCTCCTCTCCCCCTCTCCTCTCCCTACTCTCCCACTAACCGGTATTGGTAACGAATTGACCACAATTCCTCCCCCCACTCCACCCCCTCAATCCTCTCCCACTAACAACATTTCCTCTCCATATAGAAAAAGAACCCCTCTGTGGGCCTCCCCTCCACACACACCCCCTTAATGATTTACTCCCCAAAGGCCTATCTCCTCCCACCCTCACCTCCCCAATAAAATTAACCCTAATCTATCCGTCGCCCCCACACCCACCGACCGGCCGATAGATAATAAGTGAGCGCCCTCCCCCAGAGGTAAAAACATTACCCTGGGGCCGCCCCAAAATTCAGGCGAGAAACAGGACTTATTTCCAGGCATCATACATCAATAAGGCCATCTGTCCCCTAATTCCTTCATTAATCGTGTCCTCGTTAAGAGCATATGTGGCCATTAACATGATTCATAAAGCCCCTGGCGCCCCGAAAGAACTGGAGTGAGCCGAGGATGAAATGGGGGCTGGAAATAGTGAGATAAATGAATGGGGGTGAAAATGAAGGGATGGAAAAATGGGGCTGGAACTAAGGGGGATGGAAAATGGTATTGAAATCAAGGGGGTTCGTAAAATAGGGGGGTCGAAATAGGAGACTGGAAAAATTGGACTGGAAATACTGTAGGTGGGGAAACTGTGGTGGAAAATAGGGCTGGGTACAGTACTAGCAGGCGAAAATTGGGCCGGAAAATAACGGGATGGAAATGGGGCTAAAATCGGCGTGCTATAAAACAGACCTGAAACGCGCTGCTAACGGCTTTCAAATGGGATTACAAAAATGTCACAAAAAAAAACTTTTTGGGGAATGCATTCATTGTAAGCTGGAAAATGCGGCTGAACGCTACTGAAATTAATAATCTGAAATGGGGGACAACACCCCGGTATTGAAATAGGGATGAGAAAGAAGAGGTGAATGAAAAACAGCCAAGTAACATGTATATGAGGCTGGGATCAAGCCCAAATAAACAGCAAAGAAAGACATAAAATAATGAAAGAAAAAGATAAAAATAAATAAATAAATACAGCGAATAAAGTTGAAAAACAGAGACAGACTGAAAGAAACGCAATATCAGGGGCTGAATGAATGAGTCGACTTTCTAAACAGAACAGCTTAACTTCAGGCAGAAGGTTAATACAGTCTGTTGAATAATTAAGGAAAATTAGAATATTCAAATTCCTCTCCCTCGGATGCACAGACACGGGTTAACGGGACATTCGGGGTCCAGTCTGTCTTTCTCTCTTTTTTTTACCGTAGTTCGGATGAACGTTCGTGAGTGTTCTGTATCCGGCTGCACCGGATACCTTATTACGTCTGATTTAGAATTCCGTTGAACGGTCAGGTAGCGGAGAGGACGTGGAGAAAAGAAAAAAAGAGAGAGAAAGAAGTCCTTTCAAAGCGAGCGAGATGTTTCAGACCAAAACGTTCGGTACAGATGAAAATATGAACACCACACAGGCCGGCACAGCAGCCAACTGGGAACGACCCTAGACGCTGCCAGCGGACGACCCCCGCGCGGCTAGGAACTTCCAGGGGACGGCTCCGTGTAGCTAGACAGCGCCATGGGACGACCTCACGAAGCTAGAAGCTACCAGAGGACGACCCCCACGTAACTAGAAGCAACCAGAGGACGACCCAACGTAAGTAACTAGAAGCTACCAGAGGACGACCCCCACGTAAGTAACTAGAAGCTACCAGAGGACGACCCCCACTTAACTAGAAACTACCAGAGGACGACCTCAGGTAGCGAGACACTCCCGGCAGACGACCCTACATAACTAGACACTACCAAGGGCGCAACCACACGCGTTCGAGGCGTGGGTGCCCTCCTCATGCGTTACCCCCTGGAAAGGCACAACAAACCAGACGCAAGAGACATCTCTCAAGGAGAGAGAGAGAGAGAGAGAGAGAGAGAGAGAGAGAGAGAGAGAGAGAGAGAGAGAGAGAGAGAGAGAGAGAGAGACTCTCAAGTTATCTCTACCCACCTTATCTCATCGCATCCCAGGGAGTCTACACCAGCCCTCCACCTACCCGGGAGGAGATGTGCTACGCTCTGCAATCCCTCTCGTATTATCCAAACGTCACACACCGAGCAAAAACGGGAAAGAGGGAGGCAGGGAGGGAGGGAGAGAAACGTACCCGTGCCTTCTCTCAGACGAACATAATCCTGGGGCTTTTATCCTCTTGCTAACCATCACAGAATGCAAAACACATCAGAAAATATTCATCGAATATATGCTAACGTGGCTGGACTTTCAGACTGGGAATGAGTTTGATTTTCGGGCCTGAAATGAACCACCAGGGTGGTGAGGGAGGTGGGGGGGAGGAGAAGAGAACACATGAATGTGTAGAAAGCATATTGGAAACTCCTTTTTAATCTTTGAATTTTCCGCGGACGGAGGCAAACACACACAGTACACCGCCTTCTTTTGTGCTTCTAGCGTATCGTAGTATAATGCATTCGGGAACCAAAATATTCAGCCTTGAAATAACATATAAACGTACACGGAACATGAAACCAGTAAATAAAACCGAGACGGCATAAATAGGCTATAAACATAAACCAAGACGGCATAAATAGGCTATAGACATAAACCAAGACTGCATAAATAGGCTATAAACATAAACCAAGACTGCATAAATAGGCTATAAACATATACCAAGACTGTACAAATAGGCTGTAAACATAAACCAAGACTACACAAATAGGCTACAAACATGATCTTAATCATCATAATCATTCTTGTCATTATCATCGTTAATATCATCCTCCTCCTCCTGTACGACTCGCTGTAGTAGTTGCAGTGGCAAGATGCTCTTGATCCGGGAGGACATACAGACCCTGAAGTCCGCCCGCGCAGGAGACTACAAGCCAAGAGGCGATGGAAACTCAGTAATGAAGACCTTGCCCAAACACTCTTACATCCACATCCACACACACACACACACACACACACACCCATAAAGCCTTTCCGTTTTCTTCGCGTCCGGAACCGGACGGCCAACACGACTCGGCCAGCTCGCTGCTCCTGTGAGAACAACGGTATACTACTGTGTCAGTAGCACGAATGGCTTCCGCGGGATCTAGAGTTACATCTTTTCTTCTTTCTTTTTTTTGATCATTCACGATGCCAAAAGATCACAGCTCACGTCACCGTTCGCTCTATCAGCCTAAAAGCATTCCCTGCAGGACGCACTACGCATGGACGTCGATGCGTTACTGTTTTTCCTGTAGATTGTACTGACGATATGACTGATTTCCCTTGACTTCTTAACTACGACGGCACGGACCCACTAGCACGACGGTAGGACCCACTAGCACGACGGTAGGACCCACTAGCACGACGATACGACCCACTAGCACGACGGTAGGACCAACTAGCACGACGGTAGGACCCACTAGCACGACGGTAGGACCCACTAGCACGACGATACGACCCACTAACACGATGATGCAGACACGGAGCACGACGATACGTCCCACTAGCACGACGATACGACCCACTAGCACGGCGATGCAGCCACGGACCACGACGACACGACGTTTGCTGACGGCGTTGCACTGCGCCCCCTTGAGAACCGTCGTGCTCAAGGTGTCGCAACGTCGTGCTCAAGATATCGTACCATCCATCATGCTCGAGGGTCGTACCGTTCATCACGCTCGAGGGTCGTAACATCACGCCCGACGGTCGCATCATCATGCACGAGGGTAGTAAACATCATGCAAGGGTCGCACCCTTCATGCACGAGGGTCGTACCGTCATGCACGAGGGTCGTACCCATCATGCACGAGGGTCGTACCGTCATGCACGAGGGTCGTACCCGTCATGAACGAGGGTCGTACCCATCATGTACGAGGGTCGTACCCGTCATGCACGAGGGTCGTACCCATCATGCACGAGGGTCGTACCCGTCATGCACGAGGGTCGTACCCGTCATGCACGAGGGTCGTAGCCACTATGCACGAAGCTTTATACGTAACAACGTCCTAGGGGGGACTGAAGCCTCAGTATACATTTAAAACCTCATCTCGTTTGACAACCTCAGCTCAGGTCCGACTCTCTCTCTCTCTCTCTCTCTCTCTCTCTCTCTCTCTCTCTCTCTCTCTCTCTCTCTCTCTCTCTCCCTCCCATCCTCCGCAGCTAGCATGGCACAGCTCAGACTTCCACCAACGCCAGCACGACCACCAGCGGTCCACGGCTTCCCTATCTCAATGGGATTTCCATGCCATGCAATAGATCATGCCCCTGGTGGAGGGAGGGAGGAAGGGAGCGGACCGCAGCATGATGGAGGAGCAGGAGGAGGAGGAGGAGCAGGAGGAGGAGGAGGAGCAAGAGGAGGAGAGGAAGAGACAGGAATGAAGGAGGAAGACCATTAAGATGACAAGAAAAAATAGATACATAGAAATATTGAAAAAAAAATGTCAAAGAAGAAGAGATACAAGAGGAAAGAAAAGGAGAAGAGGATGTAAGAGGCAGAAGATGATGAAGGAAAGACGGAAGAGGAGGAAAAGGATACACTTCCCACGGGAAAGGCTACATCTTATTTTCACCCAAGACAAGGAACAGGAACAGAGTAAAGGAACGAAGAAAGGTCCAATAAAGTAGGGGAGACAAAAGAATGGGATTAATAAAGTACAGAAAAAGAAGAAAGAGGTGAATAAAGTACAGGAAACATAAGATGGAGATAAATAAAGCACATGAAGATAATAAAGGGGCCAGTGAAATACAGAAACGAAAGAACGAGGCATAATAAACAACAAGAGCGGGGGAAAAGGGGAATGATAAATTACTGAGACAAAGGAAGGAATCAAATAAAACATTTATACCGGCATAACAATGTATACCATCATGCAGGGGTGGATGGAGGCAGATGTACTCACGTTCCCTTGATAACCCAGCTCCTCCCATGGCTGACTTCCTCCACCCACCCCTCCAGACCACCGAAGGAAGAGACAAGAACAAGACATACGAAGAGGGGGAAAATAGCAAGAGGGTAAAGCGAACTGGGGAAAGGTTCGGAAGCGATCGGGCGCGGTACAAAAGCGTAGCACAGACTCGCGCCGGATAAGTGAGTTGGAAAGCATTTCACAACGGGACAAGGAATGTACGAAGGACATAAAAGCGGTCGTGGATTATGTAATAAAAGAAGGAAGAAAAAAAAAGCGAGTTCCTGGAAATGTACAAAAGCGATTTGCACAGGACCGTTAAAAGCCATTCGCCAGCGACTCATCGCTTAGGCACTTGGGAGGGAGGGGGTGGTGTTCGTCTTACCAGGGAGCTACCCAGCTTAAAAAGAAACTCAAAAGCTGTAAAAGTCTTGGGCAAGAAAGAGGAGAAAAGAGAAATGGAAGCGACATTTACACGCGTGGCACAAGTCTCTGACGATGTCTCAAATAATCAGAAAATAATGAAGTGGTTCTTTACTATGATACATAGCGTCAAATCCAAAACCAATCAATACATAAAAACAGTAAAAAAGAAAAGTGTATAAAAGTGGCCATTAAATTTTTGCAAAAAAAAAAAGTGGGACAAAGAAGAGAAGTTAAGACAGAACAGCAAATCAAACGACTAAGCCACACAGCCTATCGATGAACTCTTATGGCCTCACGCTGAACACAAGGGACGGTGGAACGGACCGACGGCCGTCCATGATAGGCACGGAAAGCGAGCACAATGTACAATTTATATGAATGGTCACTTTTGTGTGAACGTGAGGGACAGGGAACGAAAGTGACCCGCCAAAAAAAAAAAAAGGACGGTGGAAAGTGACAAGATATGACTGGGAACACAAGAGGTCTGAGAAAATGAGCGGGGATATGAAAGTGACCCGTAAAAATACGATGGGAAAGTGACCAGGTATGAACTTGACCCGACAACACGGTGTATGAAAGTGATTAGTAGCGAAAGGTTAAAAATGAATGTGAAAATGACAGACCACAGTCTTTTGACCATTCTGGGCAGCCAGGCAAGAGATGCGTGGCCTTATGGGGTGGGGAAGGGGGAAGAGGGGTACATGTCTAACATGTCTAACGCACACATGCACGAACGCACGCACGCACGCACCATCATCCCTCACCGCCAGACGACCTGCAAATGTGCAGGCACACACAGGCCTAGTTACGCACGGGTGACGCCCTTACGCAAACGTGACCCCCGGCAGAGGACAGGAATAGGCTTGTGGATCACCATCGCAGATGATGATAACGATGATCACAGAGAGAGAGAGAGAGAGAGAGAGAGAGAGAGAGAGAGAGAGAGAGAGAGAGAGAGAGAGAGAGAGAGAGAGAGAGAGAAATATGGCGTCCCAAAGGCAAGCCAGCCCAGAATTCAGTACATTCCCTTCGAATATGTTTATCGATTTTTATCATTTTTTTTCCATTTTTTTTTTCTTTTTGCACATCGTACCAACAAAAATGTAATAGTCCAACAGTTGCACTCTCAGCTTCGCTTTGATACGTTCTCTCAGATCTGTTTATTCATTTCAGCGGATAAGAAATGTTTCCGCACGGAAAAATAAACACGGTAAACCAGTGCGACAACTTTTTGGGGACCATCTTTGTGTGTATATCTATCTATCTATCTATCTATCTATCTATCTATCTATCTATCTATATATATATATATATATATATATATATATATATATATATATATATACCCTCTGCGATAAAGTAAGTCAGGCAGTATTAAGGTTAAAAGATTTCGAATATTTCTCTGCTAAATCTTAGCTTTTAGCAAAAGTTCCTCCAACTCGAGACTTTTCTCCTCATGAATGAGGCCGCCCCCCCACCTCCACACGACCACCACCACCCACCCCCACACCCCCCTCTCCTACCCCCTCACACTTCGTCGTCCTCATCACCTTGCTCCTCTCCTCTCCCTCTCCCTCTCCCTCTGACCCACCACCCGGGGCAGTTTTTCTCCGGTGTCTTCTCTTGCGTCTATATGGTCCTCTCCCAGACCACCACCGCCACCTCTCCTCTTCCCCTTCCACCCACCTCAAGCGTTTCAACTTGTAAACCATCAACTGCCTCGTCTCCTCTGGCTCCTATTAGCCTCAACCCCTCCCTCCCCATCTTCTCCACTCTCCCCCGAGTACCTGGTGCTCTCCGTTCTTCGAGAGCCGAACCTTAGCCTTACTTCAAATTCCTAATAATCAGTTCCCCTCTACTTTCTCTTTTTTTTCCAATATACCAAGAATTACTTCGTATTTTTCCTCTTAAACTTAAGCAGTTTTTCTACTAAAGTCCTGAACTTTGTCTCGTCTTTATCCCTCCCTTAACGTTCTGGACTCTCGGCACCAACCGCTTGCCCTCTTCTTCAAAACTCCCACCCTCTCTCTCTCTCTCTCTCTCTCTCTCTCTCTCTCTCTCTCATACTCACTCGCCCGCGCGCGCGAGTTCCTGGGAATCTTTCTTCGCGCGCTGTCATTCTTCTCGCTCCCGAACTGGCGGTCCTCCGTCGCCCCCTTCTGCGAGGGCTGGCCTCCTGACGTTCCAGGACAAGACGCCACCGCCGCTGTCTGAGCGCCCCGCCCCCTCGTCTTAATTCCAGCACACTTCACTTTCCTATTAAGACCCTTGCACCTTCCTTCCAGGCCTTAATGCACCTGCCTGCTCCTGCTTTCATTAAAACGCGTAGAAAAAAAAAAATCCTTTCTCATTATGCTTGAATAAATATTACGGGGATGTTTATGGGCCACTCGGGCCTGGCCTGCCCTAGCCTGGCTTGGTCCACCCTGCTCTGGCCTTGAAAACCTCAGGTCACCAGCGTTGTGAGTTCTTGATGCATCACGTGAGGGGGAGGGGGGGGAAGGCATCATGCACTTGGGTGCATTAGTCCATGAGTGCCTCGAAGCACTCATGCCATTCCAAAAAAAAAAAGCACAGTGAGGTGTGTCATTCATTGACGATATGACAATCGTGACACTTCCTAACCACAGTCCCTCCCTCTCCCCTGAGCTAGTGAATTACGTCACACTATAGCAGCCTCTACGACACGACACCACTACGACACCTCTACGACACCAGTGGAGGTATGCGACGCAGTCATCCCATGTTATTTTCTCGTCAACGTGACAGGCTGGGGAAGACACGGGGCTCGCGAGGTGACCAAAAGTTTACGACTTTCGAAGTCGTTTCTTATCACATTTCCGTCAAGACGACGCTCGTAAGGCTCGGTCTTACGGCCCCGCACGACCACATCCGTCGCCAGAGTCGCACATTTGCCCTACATGAGTCTCGAGAAAACAATCCCCTTTAAAAATTCGTCGTGCATAAAAAACGAGGCTAGAGGCCAAAGGAGACCAGCTACTTGGGGGGGAGGGGGAACCTCTCAGCCAATCACGCTCCTCGCTCGCTCTGCCTCGTCCACCAATCAGCGCGCTGGGGCACGGCTGATTCAAATCTCTTTGGAGGGGGGGAGGGGGAGGGGAAGAGGGTGGGGGGGATATGTCCGGCGGCGGGAAGCGCCAGGATCAACTGGTACCCAATGGCACGTCACCTTCCTCTACCCCCCCCCCCCCCCCCCACCCCAGGCTCTTCCGTCAACGCCGGCGCCTCCGTCAGACAGGTACTAACCGCCAGGGAGGGAGGAGGGAGGGGGAAGGACACGATGAACGAGGAGGACGATCCCCCGCACCCCACTCACGTTTTCACACTTTCCTAACATTTTCCTCTCTCTCTCTCTCTCTCTCTCTCTCTCTCTCTCTCTCTCTCTCTCTCTCTCTCTCTCTCTCTCTCTCTCGCTTCTGGGGGCGGCGTGGGGCGGTGGTGGTGGTGCAAAAGCTCTTCGCTTGCCAGTATCATCTGAACACAGCTCATAATTCGCCATTATCTGCGTTATAAACTCGCGCCATAAACGCACGAGACGACGGCAGACACCCCAACCCCCCTCCCGCCAGCCGCGCTGCCGAAATACAAGAGCATTTTTCCGGTAATGTTACCTATTAGCGGAAGCCTCGTCTTCGTCTTGGCTGGTCTTCATGGGGTCGTACCTTCCTCCCTCTCTCTCTCTCTCTCTCTCTCTCTCTCTCTCTCTCTCTCTCTCTCTCTCTCTCTGGTAAAGAAGGATGGGGAAAAAAAGGAGGAAAAAAGAGAAGGAGAGAGAGAGAGAAAAAAAAAGGTTTTTGGCCAAGTTACTTGGGGAAGGCGACTTAGCTATACGCTGGGTACAATAGGCCTCCTGGATATCTATCTATCTATCTATCTATCTATCCATCCATCTATCTATCTATCTATCTATATAAAAGGTAATTTCGATAACGCGAATTGATGTGCAGATCAGGTTGGTCCATCAGTACGAGAAACAGACCAGTTTGGTCGGTCCATCAGTACGAGAAACAGACCAGGTTGGTTGGTCCATCAGTACGAGAAACAGACCAGGTTGGTCGGTCTCCGTCTGTCTGACCGACCAACAGACCGGTTCGGTCACCGTTGGCCTGGTCAACAGGCCAAGGCTGGTCTCCGTTACTCGGATAAACATCCAGATCGTCTCGGGACGAAGGCTGACGTGCTGCTAACACGACTCAAACGACTCAATTACGAGCTAGTTACTGGGGACTACAGCAACGATCGCCATCCTCAGACCTGCACGCGTCTCTCTCTCTCTCTCTCTCTCTCTCTCTCTCTCTCTCTCTCTCTCTCTCTCTCTGGCAACACTGTCTGACGTCTTAAGAGACATAATCCCTACCCTCTCCCCATCTCCTTCCCCCTATCCCTTCCTCCATCTCCCTCTTCCCTTGGTAACACTGTGAGGAGGGAATTATTCCCCCCTCCCCCGCCTGAACCTCGTAGAATAATTCTACAAGTCCAACTTCCTCAAGCCCTGGCTGAGAGGTCCGGACGGACGGACGTACGTACGTACGTACCCTTTCACGTGAGTTCCCCACAGTGGGTTCTCCACTGTCATCACCCCATCCTCTGTGTCGTACCTCGCCTGCCCTGGAAACGCACAAAACAAAACAGACGTTTAGAGACTGGGTTAATAATCATCTCTCAAATTCATTTAGTTTTTTGTTCTTCCTTCTTTCTCAACTTCAGCAATTAATTTTCCGTGTTTCTTTTCGCTCTGAGATAGTTCGGGTCCGGGAAGATGGTGATCACCAGGGACCACCCCCCTCCCAAGGTCGGGGGTATGATGATCATCACGGACCACCCCCAAGGGTTGGGGGTATGATGATCATCACGGACCACCCCCAAGGGTTGGGGGTATGATGATCATCACGGATCACCCCCTAGGGTTGGGGGTATGATGATCATCACGGATCACCCCCAAGGTCGGTGGGTATGATGATCATCACGGACCACCCCCAAGGTCGGTGGGTATGATGATCATCACGGATCACCCCCAAGGTCGGTGGGTATGATGATCATCACGGACCACCCCCAAGGTCGGTGGGTATGATGATCATCACGGACCATCCCCCAGGGTCGGGGGGGAGGATGGTCTTCGGAGGCAATTCTTAGGGCAAGAAGGATGATGATCATCAAGGACCATCCTCTGGGGCTGGAGGAATGATGGTCTTCAAGAACTATCCCCAGGGCTGGAGGATGATGGTCTTCAAGTACCATTTCCAGGGCTGGAGGAATGATGGCCTTCAAGGTCCGTTCCCAGGGATGATGGTCTTCTGGGGCCGTTCCCAGGGTTAAGGCCATCATGCTCTTCAGGGCGTAAATGAGGAAGGGAAGAATTCAAATTCCTGCCTTCTTTTTTGTTTTTTACCTCAACCTGTTTTTTCGGACTTTCAGTCTGCTCTCTCTCTCTCTCTCTCTCTCTCTCTCTCTCTCTCTCTCTCTCTCTCTCTCTCTCTCTCTCATCGCATCCCTGCCAGGCTCACGGAAGCGCTTGGGGTGCGTGGCGTAGGCTACGGCATTACGCCCTTAAGTACCGTATCAAAATCTACGGCACGACGTACAGTATAAGGGCATAATGCCTTAGAAGTTTTCGCGGGCGCTCTAAGCTTCTAATTCCTTTCAAAGCTTCTTGTCGCTTCTAAATCCTTCAAAGCCTTTATATGAAATCTTGTATCCTCTAGTCCCCAGAGTTTCTCTCGCCGTTAACAGTTTCAAACAACATCCACGGCTTTCGAAAACCTTCTAAAAATCCGACGTGCCTAAAAAAGTTGATATCATTGTCGACTTAGCTGGATAATCTTACAGATTAGAAGCGTTTGACTAAGTTGTTGCTGCGTGGAAGTGGCACAGAGATTGTTACGTATACCACTCCACTATACGCGCTCTGATATAAGGCATACTCCATCCTCTCCCACCAAGGGGACATACACCAGTCATACACGCCCACTTCTGTGACGTATTCCATGACGATCCACTACACCATACTCCGTCATAAACTCTCTATGACGACATCCTCCGCTCATATACCTCCACTGAGGCATACTCCGTTATGTTCATACATCCAGGTCCTACTCGCTATCACATACACCGTTTCATACCGTCCAGTTCTGCAAACCCCCGCTACATAACATGATTGAACAGGGCACTGTTGTATACTCCATCGCATGTCTCCTACTATTGCCTACTCCATGACTGCTTCCCTCCATCACTTTGCACTCCCACTATAAAACACTAGATACATATATATATCTACTTTAGCCCACTCCATAATACATCCTTCACTTTAGCCAACTCCATAATACATCCTCCACTTTAGCTCACTCCATAATACATCCTTCACTTTAGCCCACTCCATAATACATCCTACACTACTGTGTATCCCATAACATTACCTCCATCTCTGCATACTCCATCTCCCACCCTCCCTGCTCAGAGCTCCAATACGTGTATTCCATTGCTAAACACCCCAACACGTACCCTCCACAACACACAGACCCATACTACATCCTTTGAGTGAATATCCACCCAGGCGGCGCCACCCCACAAAACATCCACCAGTGGTGCGCTGCAGCGGTGTGGAGAGCGCGAGAGAAAGCTGAGAGTCTCTCTCTCTCTCTATAACATATGGGGAACCCGGGTTCGAAGCCCACTCGGTGCCACCAAAACCCCTCTCCTCTCCTATCTCAACTCGAATCGTCAACAAAAACCTCCAGTGCTGGACGTCCTGTAATCCCCTCCAGCTCAAAGCATCAACGACAGAACCCGAGCGAGATGCGTCAGCCCCCAGGGAAAATCATCGTCGGATACTCCTCTCTCTCTCTCTCTCTCTCTCTCTCTCTCTCTCTCTCTCTCTCTCTCTCTCTCTCTCTCTCTCTCACACACACACACACACACACACACACATACAGTTTTAAAGCCATGACGCTCTCACTATGAGGAGCAGATGGAGTTCAACGGAGTAATTAAGTCAAAGACATGCATTAGCAAACTCGCTGGCACCGGAGCGCAAAATATTGCGCTGGAAATAAGGAGCGAAAATGACCAGGTGAGATATCTTGTTTTCTTTTGTTCGGGGTGTGTGGGTGGGAGCCGAAAGGGGAAGGGAGTTTTGAATATATTTAGGTATATCTGAACAAAGCACATATGTGCAATTTTCAACTCAGATATTCAGCAAAGAATAGGTGTAGAAACGGTCTGGCTGCATGGTCGTCGAAAGGGATAGCAAAGGAAAAAGAAAAAAAATACATACCCCGCGCCCAAGTGGAATATTTAGCGAAATGTTTAGCAAGAAAGCGCCCGCGTGGGATCCATTGGGGAAACACTTGGCCTCATTGGCGTCAAAACCGCTCTCCTTTTTATTACCTTGGCACCTAATACCCGAGGCGAAAGGGTTATGATATTCTCCCCCGCGACTCGGTCCGGCGCTGTAATCGCATTTGCTCCCCCTGAGCCTGACAATGCTCTTGCGATCCCTTACGGATTACTGATGAAAGGGAGACCCGTCAACACTTTCTGAGCGTTCTTATGACCGCCACCCTCCTCCCACCCACCCCCTCACCCAGCCGCTGCTGGTCTCAAAGCCTCGGAATGAAGAGCAAAGGTCAATTACTCCGCCGTTGTCTGGATGAAACGTTCTTGCAATAAGACGTATTAAAGATGGATTATTCTCCTCCCCCCCACACGCGTCTTGATGGGCGTTCTTGCGATGGAGCGCGCGCGTGTGGATATGCGTGTGTGTGTGTGTGTGTGTGTGTGTGTGTGTGTGTGTGTGTGTGTGTGTGTGGGTGGGTGGGTGGGTGGCTTCAGGACGCAATCAAGAGAGAAAGACGATCAAATGCCAATGATTGCACGGGGAAGGATGAACGTCTAGAGCCGACCCGGAAGACCACATCCGACGTCCTCGCGTGGCAAACGAGGGTGCGTATGTGTTCAGGGAGTCTCGCACTTTGTCCCTGGTCTGGCAGGATGTTCTTGACGTCCTGTGGGATGGTCTTCAGGACTTTACGACCAACGTCTTTCTTCAGGTCTCGCAGGCGTTTTCCGGGTCACGAGGAAAGACTTCAGGTCCTACGGGCACGTCTCCAGGGCCCATGAATGTCTCTTCAGGTCTCGTGAAGTGCACGAACTGAGGTCGAAGAGGGTGTCCTTCTGGCCTCACTCACGGCACGTCTTCAGGTCCCTCTGACGCCTTAAGGTTGCAACGACGTGCCTTGAAGTCATGGTCCTTCCTGAAGTCATGCGGGACATCTTCGGCAAGGAAGTCTTCTGCACCGGTGGAGGGGGAAAAAAAAAAAAAAAAAAAGAAGTCTTCACTCGCAGCGGAGTCTCGTCTGGTCTCGTGAGCGTCCCTTGACCCCCCCGAGGGGGAAAAACCTCTCTCCCTCGTTCAGTCGGGAGGAATCTGAGGCCTCCCTCTCCTGCCATCGTGAGAGGAGATCCTCCGGCGGCGACCTCCTCCCGGGGGTCGTGTTCAAACGCCTGCTCCACCTCCATCCCCTCCCCTCCACACCCCACCCGAGGACACGCCGCCCCTCAGCCCCGACTCCCACACTTTGGGCTTCAGCCCGTCCAGGTCTCCTGCGCCGGTGACGACAACACCTGCCTCTCAACCCCGTCCCGGCGGCTCCTCTCCCCTGCTTCATCAAAGGTCAGCCTGGATGCTTTAGTCTCATCTTTGTCTTGCTCCGAGACGCCGTTAATCTTCCTCCTAACCTGAGAGCAACTTGTTTTTTTTTCTCTCTCTCTCTTCTTACCGTCTCACTGAACGTCTACTTGTCTCTAAGTCTCTCTCTTGAGATCTGCCATTCTCCTCCACGTACCACGTACTAGTTTAGTCCACCACAATCCTCCCTTCTCTTTGAATTTTCTTTCGCCCTTTATTCCGTCCTTGCCCTACCTCCTCCTGCCCCTCCTACTCATCTTCCAGTCTACGGCATACACAAGGACCGCCTAACAAAAGGAATGCTCGCCCCCTCCTCCTCCTCCTCCTCCTAGCCTTCCGCTGGAGGGAGACGGAAAGACAACTCGTGGCAGCTGGGAAACGCCGGCCGGTGTCGTAATGTTTGTAGCGTTCATACCCACACTCTCTCTCTCTCTCTCTCTCTCTCTCTCTCTCTCTCTCTCTCTCTCTCTCTCTCTCTCTCTCTCTCTCTCCTCGTACGGCCGTATATAAAGTTTCCTTAACGTTCGTCCCGGAGTGCCTTATGCGTCTGTAATCTGCCCTCACGTACAGCCCTTGAGGTCTCTAACCTCGTCTCATATGGCCCTGGGAGGTCTTAAACGTCGCCTCAGATAGCCCTGGAAATCCTTTTCATCTTGCTTCACGCAGTCCTAAAATCTGCTCTCAACCCCAGTTTCAGATAAACTGGAAAGTCTTCCTCAGCTCACTTCAGACGGTCCTCGGAGAACTTTCCTCACTCTTTTCTCAAAAACAGACCCCGGGAGTAGTCAATACTCTCTTATAAATATCCTGGAAAATTTTCCATCATTCTCGTGTCAGATATTTCTGAAGCGCTATTATTTCCTCTTGAGGCTTTTCCTGGAAGCATCACTCGATTCGGGTGCTCTTGAGAACATCCCTCCCCCCCTCCCCCCCCACCACACACTTACGTCTTACAGTGCTGGAAGCTCTCACTACAACCCTGGCGGGTCGTGAAAAGACCTCCTCACGCCCTTGCCCTCCCTCACCTCGCTCCTGGAAAGCCCTTCCCTCTCATCTCGGATCTTCCAGGAAGCCACGATCATCATCGAGCTTCTGGTCTAAAGAGGAGTTGCAGTTTGTAATACAAGATATACCAGGTCTGGAACGTGCCTGGAAGGTTTATAACTGGTTCCAGCGCTCTTCTCGCTGCTAAGGTTCTCTGGCAGCGGGTTCTGGAAGAAGTCATTTCTTTACCTAGACACAGCAGCCTCTGGTTACCTTGGCATCTGTTTCCTACTGTAAACACCGCAAGATGCAAAATGCCGAGATGTTTATGTATCCCCCAGGATGCTGGAAGCGTTTTAAATACGTACTTGCCTCAGAATCTCTCTTATTCTCTCTCTCTCTCTCTCTCTCTCTCTCTCTCTCTCTCTCTCTCTCTCTCTCTCTCTCTCTCTCTCTCTCCATCCACGCCCACCAAGCACCACCCATGCCCACTATGCCCCCCCCCCATCATTGCCTCTCACAGACACTCGGCGCTACTTTACATAATGTGGAAAGTTGCAGTCATTGCTGAGGACATAATTTTTCTCACCTCAGCTGGCATAAGAATGGGGCAGATTTATTCATGAGTTGTGCCTCCTCCTTCTCCGGCACTCTGTACACTTCTCTCATTCTTTTTTCATCTTTTTTTTCTCATGTTGTGTCCTCCTCCTCCTCTTAATTTCTGCCTTCCTGTTACATCATCACGTTCATCTTCCTTCTCAACGTCTTTATTGACCCAGTTTTCCTTCCTCCTATCCTCTCTTCATTTCTAATATCACTGTCCTCACACTCCCCCCTTTCCATACCCTTCCTCTTCTTGCATCCCATCTCCCTGCCTCTCTCTGTCTTTCTCTTCTCCCACCATCCGAGTCATTTGCTGTCTTATCGCTGGCAATTATCTCGACCCAAGATCAAGCCAGCTCTTTGCACTTCATCACCTCAAACATCTGTCTAATGGTCACGCAAGAGATAGCAACCAGACGGGATTTTGGAATGAGTCGAACAATCAGCTTGAAACGCATTGGCCGCTGGGAGACCCCGGCATCAGAAGTTAAGAATTACAGAATTATGATTCCTGTGAAAGGGTTGTGAGGGAAGCGTCGGGAAGGCGAGCTGTGGAACCTCCTTCCGCGCCAGCAGAAGGAAGCCTCCACCAGCAAAAACAGAAGGACGTCTCCACCAGAAGCAACAAAGAGACGCCCATACCAACAGTACAGAAGGACGTCTCCCCCAGTAGCAATAAAAGGAAGCCTTCAGCAACAGACGTATGCTTCCTGCACCAGCAGCACAAGTAACACACTCTAGCACCTCACCCGGCTCCTCAAACTAAAGAGGAAGCATATCGCTACAAACCTAGCGGATCTGGCTAGTTGCTGGAGGGGAAGGTTCCCTCCCGGAAGCTCCTTTGACAGAGGTCTTCTCTTTGGGGGTTCCGTGAAGTAAAGGCACCTTGAGAGGGAAAGTTCCTCGCTCAGGACTCTTTACTGGGAGGTAATTTGTCGAAGGTTCCATGAGGAATCATGACCATTCCTACCTCGTTCACGAAAATGAACCACCGAATCAGCCAACTTTGGAGGAACAAGAGCCCGGTCATTTGTGACGCAGCCACAGGGAGTGATAGAAAGGGAAGAGAAGCCCCACCAACGCCAGAGGCAAAGGCTCCAAGAACAGCGGCACAGCAACCACCGGAAAGTTAACAACACAAATAGCTCTTCCCAAACATCCCAGTGCCACATCCTGGGAAAGCAAAACCACGACACACCTGCAGCCATCCATCCTTCCACGAGGCAAAAAAAAAACTATAACAATTCCAGAATTCTTGTGGCGGATTACGAATACAAAAAAGAGGTGGAAAACGTGTAACTGAAACACCACTTTGAATACAGCTCGGAAAGGAACACTCAAACGCCCGGCAAAAAGAGATGCCGCGGTATTTATACCAAAACCAAACACATTATCGAAAGTTTCTCTTCGGCAATGTTTACTCCTGGAAGATTGAGGCCCAGGAATAAAGAGGTTCCTGGACTGCTGACGCTTAGGGTCTAAGTTCAACACGGCAGTAAATTGCGGACAGGTAAGACGGATGAGCTTCGCAACTTGCGAGTAAATTCATTGTGGAGGAGGAAGCGAGTGGCTGGAACAGCTCTTGACCTGCCAGGGAACAGCCTTCGCTAAATTCTGGAAAAAAAGAGGAGTATTTACATCTTTGAAGATGTACATGGGACCCGCTTGAGAGCCTATTATATTCCATGAATCAAGACTGAACATCCATCCTGGGACATCATCTGCCTTCTGCTCCACTATCCTGCTCTTACTCCACATACGATCATGACCATCCAGGAAACCATTATTGTCTTCCAGCAAATAACCTCGTCGTGAACCATCAGGTGTCTCCTGTTATCTCTGTCCTTCCCATGTACTCCATCCACCTCTAGAACATTTTCTTTACATCCCACGAACAAGACTGAGTGTTATCTTGAACGGATACTGATATCTTGAGGATACATGGAACATGTTCCGATACACCAGGAAAAACCTAGTAGGCTCCTGATACCGATCGGCCTTTACATCCATCTTATCAGAAGTGAATGGAAAGCCAGATAAAAGGAGGTCTACTTGTTCTTAAGTAACTCAATATTTCCAAGAAGAAGCCTTCGCCTCCCTCAGAAAAATAAAATCTCTCAGAGTCTCTGGAATGAATTGGATAACACCAGAAAAAAAAAATTACACCGACTGGAATCAACTGGACGTCATCAGAAACAGCTTAAGGCAATTACTGGAAGAGGCATCAGCGTCCCCCCCCTGGACGTGGCCATAACATCTCTTGTAACATCCTCCAACAAACTTCAGAAACAGGCCTTGACATCCTCTGGAACAGTCTTCGGCAAACTCCTGGAACACTGTTTGACACCTCCTGGCAGGAACTTCAACACAACCCTCCGGAAAAGACTGAAACACAACTTCTGTAATCACCTTGACTTTTTCTCTTGAAAACAGATCTTATATAAAAAAAAAAGATATAAGGATCTTCAATAACAAATTTATAACCTTCAGAAATGAGAGTCGCATCCCTGAAGCGTTGCCTGGAGAGAGAGAGAGAGAGAGAGAGAGAGAGAGAGAGAGAGAGAGAGAGAGAGAGAGAGAACTCCATGACTTGGACCGTTACGACCCCCCTCCCCCCCAGATAATATAACTTGATCCCATTCGGATATTGGCAATATACAGGTAACAAGTTGCACCCTACGGGCGAGAGGAGGAGGGTCAAACTGACTGGCAACAAGTATGATCCCCTAACGAAATGAAACCCGGAACTCACCTCTACCGTACCCAGCCTCAATATGAAACCCGGAACTCACCTCTACCGTACCCAGCCTCTTTAATGAAACCCGGAACTCACCTCCACCGTACCCAGCCTCTTTAATGAAACCCGGAACTCACATCTATTGTACCCAGTCTATCATAATCCATTCTACATCGCGTTTCTCCTTTTATGCACATTCTTTCGTCTCTCTTGTTACGCTGTCACTGTATTATGCCCACGCAAAGCAAGCCCTCAGCTTACCGTGCGATTCTGAAAATAATCATCAGGTGCAGGTAATGCTCAGTCGTACACTGGGGGGGTTCATATGCGCCAAACGATGTTTAATATCAACACTCTATTGAAAGGCATCGGACACAACTCCCTCTGTTCATCGCGCACTTTGCTTACTGTTACATTATTTATACTTGCACGCCGAGTATGCGAATCTCTAAACTTATTTGGGATTCTAATGAACTCACTGTTGTAAATGCAATCCATTAATCGTAACTATCATAACTGATTAGGCCAATGAAGCAGCCATGATTCACCCAATACTAAAATAAAATCGGGTGGCCAATAAAACTGAATTAATCCCCCCCCCTCACACACACAATCCCTGCTCACTCTTTTTGCCAGTTCCCCGGCTATAATATTTCCGACAACTTCTTCCCTCTTACGTACGGGCGAATCAGGTTGGCTAGCCTCCAGGAGCAAAGAACCAGCCAGCGTTCCTTTTGCGAAGCTGCACCCGTTTCATGGGTATCTTAATCTTCCCGTCTCTGTCATAATCTCGGATTCCGGCAGGCGATATCCTTGGTCATATTTACCTTTCGCTTCCCATTTTCACTGTTATAATTACCTTTTACTTTCCCTTTTCGTTGTTATGTTTATTTTGTACTTCCCGTTTTCATGGCTATATTTACCTTTTACTTACCCTTTCGCTGTTATATTTACTTTTTACTTCCCGTTTTCATTGCTATATTTACCTTTTACTTCCCCGTTTTCATTGTCATATATACCTCTTGCTTCCCGTTTTCATTGTTATAGTTACCTTTCAATTCCTGCTTTCATTGTTATATTTACCTTTCACCTCCCGTTTTCAAAGACGTCTCAATATCTTTTTCTTTTGTGTGTGTGCACCTGGATTAAGCGTATACTTTGAGATACTCACACCATTTCTCTCCTCCTCTGGTCGACAGGAGTAGTATGGTGTCGGAGTTGTCATTGGTGGATGCAAGATGGTTCTCATATATTGTTCATGGGCGTTCTTATTAACTGGTTGCCAGAATTCCCTTAAGAGGGTCTCAGTCTACGCCCTTCCAGGTTTTCCAGGGTCTGAGTCTACGCCCTTCCAGGTTTTCCAGGGTCTAAGTCTACGCCCTTCCAGGTTTTCCAGGTTCTGAGTCTACGCCCTTCCAGGTTTTCCAGGTTCTGAGTCTACGCCCTTCCAGGTTTTCCAGGTTTTGAGTCTACGCCCTTTCAGGTTTTCCAGGTTCTGAGAATTCCTTTCCCAGAGTCTAAACCCATTCCCTTCCAAAGTCTGAGAATTCCTTTCCAGTGTCTGAGAGTTCCCTTCCAGGGTCCGAGTCTAATCCCTTTCAGGCTTGAGAATTCCTTTCCAGACTCTGAGAATTTCCTTCCAGGGTCTGAGCCTTCATCTCTTCTGTTGGTTACGGTAATTCCCTTTTCCATGAGTTTAGCTCATTGACGCTGTTCTCTCCCCTGGGTCGAGACTGTTCTCTGTTGATCGCGGGAGTTCTCATTCCATGAGATGAACGCGGTTTCCTTCTGACGGTTGAACGAGTTCCCCACCATCGTCCGCGTACGTTCTCATTTGAGGATAATGGGTGTCATTTCTCTGGATTCAGCTTCGTCTGTCGATACGTTCCAGAGTTCTCTCTCTCTCTCTCTCTCTCTCTCTCTCTCTCTCTCTCTCTCTCTCTCTCTCTCTCTCTCTCTCTCTCTCAAGACATACTTCCCCCCCCTATTTTTTCTACGAAAAAAAAAATGGCACGTTCTTCTTCCCTCCTGCCACACGGGGCGAACGTTCTTTGAGTCCTCGTTAAAGAAAGACTGAGAGTCGACTCGCTAGGCAAAGCTCGCGAGGATCTTCCACTAAAAGTCCCCAAACTTTTGGCCTAATGACGCCCGCTGCATTGACTAAATGGGAGCTGGACACCGCTACTGCAGTCTCTCCTCAGCTTTACATAATCGCACACTTCGGGGGAGTCGGTGAATGATCTCGGGGAGGGATGAGGGCACGAGTGTCCCTCCCGTCACCACTTGGATCTCGGAGGGAGACGAGGAGCAGCTCCCTCCCGTCACCACTAGGATCTCGGAGGGAGACGAGGAGCAGCTCCCTCCCGTCACCACTTGGATCTCGTAGGGAGACGAGGAGTTCCCTCCCTCCCGTCAGCACTAAGAATGGGAGTTCCCGTCTTTCATTTGTCTACGTTCTCAGAAGATGGGCGAGTTCCCCTCCCCTCCCCATCTCTCTCTCTCTCTCTCTCTCTCTCTCTCTCTCTCTCTCTCTCTCTCTCTCCCTCCTCACGGCCATTCTCCAGGACGCTGGCTATGTCTCGAGAGGCCCTGGGTAAAATAAAGATTGCACACTGTTTAATAACTCCACAAATTCCAATCAGGAATTGCTAAAAATGACACGGAAATTTTCCCCTCTCCCAAGGCAGACTTGAAGAAGTTTGTTATGGGGGGGGGGGTCTCGACAGGGGACACAGTGAACGAGGGTAAAATAGTGCCCCGGGGGACTGAACTCCTTAACAAATATTAGGGGAAATATTTACCAAAAGGATCGTATTCCACACAGACACTTCAAATGGAACATCACGGGTCAACAGCGCCGGAATCATGATCAAATATGCGGATGCAGACGAGATGTCAAATTTGAACCACGGCTCTCGTATAATCAGTCGCCTTTCCTTGTAATCTCTTTGCCACACTCCTGGGGCATGAAGACGGTTCATACAGGTCTACCCACAGGCTCTGCCCGACGATGGAATGGGCTCTGAAAGACTGACCTGAGGATAAATGGCCCTACGAAGAGGGGGTTTGTGTTTCCCTGAACACCTTTCGAAGCGCAGCAGTTTGGAACCCCGGCTCAGAGTTCGGAGTAGTTCACTGGGGGAACCATCGTCGTTCTGAGAAGAAGTATCAGCAGCAGCAGCAGCAGTGACAGTAGCAGCGCCGGCAGGAGCACAGAGTAACAGTAACAGGAGAACAGGTAACAGACGCAGCGGCAACAAGGCCACTGTTGACAGACGCACCAGACTTAATTAATAGGAGGTCGGCCACTTGTTCCCGCAGGGCCATCTTCTGTCCTCCTCTCTCTCTCTCTCTCTCTCTCTCTCTCTCTCTCTCTCTCTCTCTCTCTCTCTCTCTCTGCTCTCCTCTCCTCCTCGTCAGATGAGAGAGAGAGAGAGAGGAGTTCAAATCCGTGGGTTCGGACGTAATATGGCTACAAGTTCCCCCCCCCCCCTCCCTCCACGAGCCAATCCATCCGAGGTCCCTCCTCCTCCTCCTCCTCCTCCTCTTCAATCCCAGCTTCCACGAGACCTACCCTCCCAGCAGTTGTCGGCGGTGTTGACTCCCTTGGCCTCGCTTTCCGGCTGATCCGCCTGAATACCTTGTGTTCACCGTTGGTTGCCCCGGGTCGCATCCCGTCGCTTCGCCTCTGGGTTCAATCCTCCTCCTTCGCTTCTGGATTGAATCCTCCTCCTTCGCTTCTGGGTTGAATCCTCCTCCTTCGCTTCTGGGTTGAATCCTCCTCCTTCGCTTCTGGGTTGAATCCTCCTCCTTCGCCTCTGGGTTGAATCCTCTTCCTTCGCTTCTGGGTTGAATCCTACTCCTTCGCTTCTAGGTTGAATCCTCCTCCTTCGCTTCTGGGTTGAATCCTCCTCCTTCGCTTCTGGGTTGAATCCTCCTCCTTCGCTTCTGGGTTGAATCCTCCTCCTTCGCCTCTGGGTTGATCTGCTTCGCAATCGGTCGAATCCGCCTCTGGTTGCTGCTCGTACCGATTCCCTCAGTTTCGTTTCTGGTTTCCTCGAGGCGAGTCTGGCTGCATCCCGCCGAAGATACGGTCCTGGTTCAAGTCGAAGTTTTTCAGTTGCAGCGCCGGCTGGGCTCGGCCTCCTGCCGCCTCTGGGGCTGCAGCGAAAAGCCCTTGGTCATGATTGGGTTGCCGGTCGAAGTGGCTGGCTGGCTAGCTGGCTGGCTGGCTGGTTGGTTGGTTGGTTGGTTGGCCGTCCTGTTCTGACCACTTAGGGGAGCAACACAGCTTGAAGCGCGTCCGAGGGAAGGAGAGAGAGAGAGAGAGAGAGAGAGAGAGAGAGAGAGAGAGAGAGAGAGAGAGAGAGAGAGAGAGAGAGAGGACTGTGTTGTAATCGCTGCTGCTACTGAAGGGGTGCGAGCCGTTCGTCAGGCACGTCCTCTGACCGTCAGCGGAGGCTCTCACGGCAGACGGATGTCGTGTTTTTTCTGAACACGTCATCGTCTGTGGTGCAAGACGAGGCAGAGGAGGAAGAATGGGTTAAGGAGGGAAAGCTGTTCCTCTCTCTCTCTCTCTCTCTCTCTCTCTCTCTCTCTCTCTCTCTCTCTCTCTCCATCTCTCTCCGTCCCTCCGTCTCCCTCCCGCCGTCAACTCCCACCGCATGACCCGGGTGTTCCCACCATGACCCGCGCCTCACGGACCATATACTTCAAATATGACCAGCCCTCATCCACGCCAGGTACGCAGCGCCTCGTTAACTTGATCCAGGCATATGCACTCATGTCCTCGTTCGTCCTCGGTCGGGGTTCCATGTCCTCGTCTGTCCTCGACGGGGCTTTCATGCTCTCGCTTGTCCTCAATGGTGGCTTTCATGTCCTCGCTCGTCCTCGATGGGGCTTCCACATATATATCCTCGTTCGTCCTCGATGGTGGCTTTCATGTCCTCGCTCGTCCTCGGATGGGGGAGGGGAAGAGGGGGAGGATCCGTGTCCTCAAGCACCCTGGTCCACGTCCTCGGCGGCGTGCTGTAGTCTCGTGCTCTTCCCTATCTCTCTCGACCAGGCCCGGCGCCACCTCCTGGTCTTTAGTCCTTCTGTGTCTTACTTCGCAGCTACCCCTCCCCTTCTCTCCCCCCACCCCTCTCCTCCCTCCCCAACATAATCCCACCAACAACCAAGACAAATTCAAACGTACCTCAAACACCACGAGACATAAAGACAATCCCAATTTAGAAAAAAAAAAATCCAAAAAAAATCCACACAAAATAAACTCACGTCTTAATTTCCCTATTTTCATTCATATATTTTTCTTTTTTTTTTTTTTTTTGAATTTCCCGTAAGCTTCAAACACCTCCGCCTCATCCAGAAAACACGGGTGTACGGAGAGCCGGGCCCGTACCGTCTTCCTCGCCATCTTTTGATCCCTTGTGCAGACTGATGGAATATATCACGAATTAATTCCGCGTGGTATATATCAAAAAAAAAAAAAAAAAAGAAGAGGACATCTTCCCCTGGATCGAATGTGATTATGAAACGTAATCAAATGTGGTCTGGCATTACTGGCTCAGACGGACTCCTTTTCGGCACACATCAGCGGAATGGTTCCTCTTTTATGTTCTGCAAATTAATAAGTAATACGTTCATTTACCCCAGAGAGCCACACTGAATAAAGAAGATGGACTCCAAAAAAAGAAAAAAATGAAAATTCTTTTGAGGGTTATTCTCGTTTTCTTTCCAGTGAGCGAAAGCTCTCCGCTACCTCATTTTCTTTTCCTCGTTTTCTTTCATATTTCGCGGGATTCGAGACATCAACTGTTTTATGCCAGTTTTTACGCTGCCAGCCACTTCTACTTTCTGACATCAGAAGGTAACCGTTTGATTTTATCTGAAGTAATGATAGCAAGGCACACTGAAATCTAAAAAAAAAAAAAAAATGCGTGTATGTTTGATGAATATATCTTAATTCTGTTAGAAAACGCTCGGAACATAGAAAGTGGGAGAATTCTCTGAGATGAAAAGACGGGAAGGTTGTGATAAATGACCCGATATCATATATATATGTATATATATATATATATATATATATATATATATATATATATATATATATATATATATATATATATATATATATATATATATAATAGGGATTATGATGATGCAAAGTTTCCTTATTTAAATATATTTTCTTGGTTTTAAGAGTTAGAGAGATGTTTACAATGACGTGTGTGGGCAACCACAGACACACACACACACACACACAGACACACACACACCAAACACACACACACACACACGCAGTTCTCTCTCTCTCTCTCTCTCTCTCTCTCTCTCTCTCTCTCTCTCTCTCTCTCTCTCTCTCTCTCTCTCTCTCTCTCTGGGTGGTGGGCATGTCGGACATCTAACTCAGACGACAACACCGGCCCCATCCGTCACCGCCCCCCCACAACACACATCTTAACCCCTGACTTCCTCCCCAGCAGAACAACGCCTCCACCCCGATATATCGCCAAACTTCCAGACAAATGACGAAGAGAAAAAAAAGAGAAAAAAGCTAAACAAACGTGTGTCACAAGCCTTGGCTAAAATGCACGGCGACATCAGGTAGGACCGTATGCTAATCATGGGAAGATCTCTCTCTCTCTCTCTCTCTCTCTCTCTCTCTCTCTCTCTCTCTCTCTCTCTCTCTCTCTCTCTCTCTCTCGGGTTAAAACAGCAGTAACTCATTCAGCATGACAGCGCCAGGCTTAAGGTCGACGGCGCGACCACTGAGCACGATGATGTGACCCTTGAGCACGACGCTGCGACCCTTGAGTACGACGGAGCGACCCTTGAGTAGGACGGTACGACTCTTGAGCACGACGGAGCGACCCTAGAGCACGACGGTGCGACCCTTCAGCACGACGGTACGACCCCTGAGCACGACGATACGACCCTTGAGCACGACGGTACGACCCTTGAGCACGACGATACGACCCTTGAGCACGACGGTACGACTCTTGAGCACGACGGGTACGACTTCTGAGGATGACGGTACGACCTCGGAGCCTTACGGTTCAACTCAGGTCAATCATTTACTAATAGTTATTTGTGTTTATTAAAAAATCAACTCATTACGTAGCAACATCCAATATTTCAATCAAATCTATCATTTTCTAACATGTACAAAAAAAATGGGAAATACAACACAGAGACTGCATTTAGTGTACAAAAACATCAACAACAACAACAAGAAAATAATGAGTAGTCAAAAAGGACCACTAAAAAAAAAAAAAAGAAATATTTGCCGAAAAAAAAGCCTCAATAGAAAATGCCAAGCGGTTAAAAAAAAAGAAAAAAAAAACGAGCCTGCTGCTAACAATTAATACTTGAATACGAACGCGATCCTTAAACCATGCAGTATTTCCCCATTACGCCCTTGTCCAAAAACCGATTTACTATCGTTCGCATCCCGGCGTCGTGTACGTAACGTACGCAACACGACGTGCTGACGTAATACGCCTGTTAACTACCGTTGAGCTTAATTTGCATAATCTGTTACATGATACTGAAAGGGTTAGCACACCAACGTTGCTTCATGGGGTGCGTGTATGTGCTGATGTGGGAGATCTATGTGTAAAAATGGCTTCTTTTTTTTTTTTATCTCCTCTCTCCTTCTCTGTTACACTTCAGCACGACGGCACGACCCTTGGACACGACGGTACGACCCTTGGGCATGACGGTACGACCCATGGGCACGACGGTGCGACCCTTGGACACGACGGTACGACCTTTAGGCATGACGGTACGTCCCTTGGGCACGACGGTACGACCCTTGGGCACGACGATACGTCCCCTTGGGTACGACCCCCTGGGCCACACGACGACGGAGCCGCCTTTGAACGATATGTTTCGGGGACCGTTGAGAAAGACGGTGTCATCCCAGAGCACGATAACACGACCCCTCCCTCCCCTCCCGAGCACGGCGCGACCCTGCTACATCACGATGCGACCCTTCACCGTGACGATACGACCCTTGAGCAACGACGGTGCTAACCCTCGCGGAGGACGAAACGACCCTCTGTCATGACGATATTGCAGCCCAACAACGACCCCCCCCCCCGCAAGTGCAGCTGTTTGTTAAAGCGGAAGGGACAGGTTTTTCCCGTTCACACTTTCCTGTAAAATATCCGTGGTAGTATATGCCATCATATACTACATAGTCTCTCTTTCTTCCTTTTTGTTTTCTTTTTTTTACTCTCTCCTCTCTGTCGATATTTGAGCCGGAGGGCGGGGTGGGTGAGGTGGGTGCCTTCTGCTCTACCTTCCTGTTTCTACAGTTGGAGCACAGCGGGGAGATGACCGCGTCGTGGACCATCAGGTCTCCTGTTATCTGTCCTTCCCACGTACTGTCCTCCAGCAGATGACCGCGTCGTGGACCATCAGGTCTCCTGTTATCTGTCCTTCCCACGTACTGTCCTCCAGCAGATGACCGCGTCGTGGACCATCAGGTCTCCTGCCATCCGTCCTTCACATGTACTTCACCGTTCTTACCCCACCATGCCACCCCCCCCCCCCCCCCACACACACACACACACACACACACACCAGCCGGTTCAGTGAAGCAGAAACCCGAAGTTTTCCACCAGCCTCTCCTACATCACACACACACACACACACACACACCTGCCGATAACCGTTACCTGTTAAGTAGAAACCTCGCCAGGTTTCCATCTTTCCGCGCGACACTTTACAGCCGGCAGCTGTCATAGCCAATGTCAAAACTTCCTCGCATTTCTGAGCAAACTCCTTTAATTAGGAGCATGTCAAAGGGGTCCAATGTGCAGTTCAGCTGCATAATGTGTGTGTGTGTGTGTGTGTGTGTGTGTGTGTGTGTGTGTGTGTGTGTGTGTGTATACAGTGAAATACTGGATGTTGTTGTATTTGCTGAGGTATACGGCCTGGGGGAGAGGCTCCCCCTGTGTTTACTGATGCTCAGTAAAGGCCATCTCCGGCAAGCGCCCTTCCCTTCCCCCTTCTCTCCCCCTCCCACGACCCCCAGTAATTGACAACAGTGGCAGCTGGCACTCTCCAGAGCCCACTGTAGAAAGGACCCACTGCTGGTAGGCAATACAGACAACACAGTTGACTGGGGGATGAAAATTCTAGAGGTCCCTGACCTAGGCCTCTCTCTCTCCTCCTGCTAGATAACGCTAGTTTTCAGTGTAGGAGGCAAAAAAGAAAGAATAATAATCTCCTGGGGATACGGTTTCGTTCCGGGGATGTAGACCACTGCTTGGGTCTCATCTGGGGACGAAGGGTGGGTGGATGGGTGTGAGCGGGGGAGAGAAAGAGCTGGGGGGTCCACCTGGGTTTGGAAGTCTTTCTCTTGGGGTACCTCGCTGGGTTTCTGTCTAGGAGGAGAGTACTGCTGGGGATCTCATCAGGGGCGTGAGGAGGGTTGGCTGCAAGTGGGTGGTGGCAGGATGAGGAGTCTCGGGTTCGCAACAGACACGATCTTGCTGGAGGTCCTGGTGAGGCGGGAAGGGGATGATGGAGTGATGGGATGAGGGGGAAAATGATGAACATGGGGTGGGAGGTGCCGCTGGGACGGGGGGAAGGAAGGGAAGGGAGTGGGAAAGGAAGGGAGGAGGGAGGGCAGAGCCGAGGGTGCACTAGGTGCAGGAGTTGGGGGGATAGAGGGATAGGGAGGACGGGACAGGGCGAGAGGAGAGGACTACCAGAACGCCCGCCAGTGGACACCAGGAGGGTGAGGACTGGGGAGGCGAGGGTATAAATATGACCAGGAGAGTGGTGTCTGTAAGTCGAGTAGGGGCGTCACCTGCCACCTTCCCAGGACCCGCTCTCCTCTCTCCCCTCACCCTAACCTCTCCCTTCCCTCTCCTGCGGGGCCCCTCCACGCAAATGGGGAATGGAGGAGGGAAAAAAACCCGTGAAGGTTGCCAGCCGCTACAATTATTGCTGTTTACCCAGTGTGTGTTGGGTAAGGTGAGACGCAGCTGTCAGCAGGCAGGGCAGGTCCCGCCTGGGGTGGGGGAGAGGGAGGCGAGGCTACCCATCCAGGGAGGGAGGGAAGGAAGGAAGGGGGAGATGACTCTCAACCTACGGAGGGAGGGAGGGAGGGAGAGCGACGGGGCTCCACTCACTCTCCTTAAATAAGATAGAAAGTGACGTGCACCGAGTTACTTCGAGGGGGGAACAAGGAGAAGCGACCAAATACATTCAGACGACTACCTAGGATGACCACTTACCGTGGCACGACCACTTACCTTGAGAAGACCACTTACCGTGGCCACGACCACTTACCTTGAGAAGACCACTTACCGTGGCACGACCACTTACCTTGAGAAGACCACTTACCGTGGCACGACCACTTACCTTGAGAAGACCACTTACAGTGGCACGACCACTTACCTTGGGACGACCACTCGCCCAGAAACGAACACTTACCCCGGGACAACTACTAACCTGGCAACGACCACTTCCCTCGGACGACCACTTCCCTTGGGACGACCGCTTATCATAGTAACGACCAATGACCATGAGAAAATCACTTGTCCACTCACCCGTCTATGACCACTTAACCTATAATGACCACTTACCTTGGAACGACCACTTACCTGTCCACGACCACTTAACCTATGGCAACCACTTACCTTGTGAGCGTGAAACACACAAGCGATCGACCAGAAAGACCACGGAACTCCATACCTATGAGAAAAAGAAGAAAAAAAACACACGGGTTAGAAAATGATTACTCAGTACCAACTTTCATTAAAACTTTATTTCTAAAAAATAGGAAAATCCATTAACAAGTCAAAAAAAGGGGGAGCGCAAAATCACATTCCAACTGGTTCATACAGGAAACCTGTCATATGCAAATTAAGTACGCGCGGAGGAAATGTACAACATATATTTCCCGTATGAAGGCCGTACTACGCCTGCAATTACAGACGTGATTTCAATTTCAATCAGCTGCGTCACAGGCAGGATGAACAATCTACCTCTACTGGAAAGACACGACTATTTACGACACACGGCTGCGGAAAAATACCTAATTTTGCGACACTATCTCTATAGTGAAGGTGTAACTATTTGCGACACTATCTCTATGGTGAAGATGTAACTATTTGCGACACTATCTCTAGAGTGAAGACGTAACTATTTGCGACACTATCTCTATAGTGAAGATATAACTATTTGCGACACTATCTTTATAGTGAAGACGTAACTATTTGCGACACTATCTCTACAGTGGAGACTTGACTGTTCTCTGTGGTACGGGCCGTTCAACTTTACATCTCAAATTATCTCATACACAACGCCCAGTTTTCTATCATCACACACACACACACACACACACACACACACACACACACACACTCACACACACACACACACACACACACAAAATGTTTACACGCCATTCGTCAGCTCATTAAGCTTACATCATCATCATCGTTTATCAGCTTAGTAAGATTACGTCATCACTGTCAGCTTAGTAAGCTTTCTTTTATCATCTGTTAGGTACGTCAGCTCAAATTGCTCTTGTATGCAAAATTACCGCAACATAAACCAAAGCTATATCAGCTAAAGCTACATCAGCTAAAGCTATATCAACTGAATTATATCAACTAAGCTATATCTACTAAAGTTATATCAACAGAAGCTATATCTACTGAAGCTCTATCAACTAAAGCTATATCAACTAAGCTATATCTACTAAAGCTATATCAACTAAGCTATATCAGGTAAGCTATATCAGCTAAAGCTATGTCAACTAAAGCTATATCAGCGAGTTATATTAACTAAAGCTAAATCAGCTTAAGCTATATCAGCTAAAGCTATATCTAACAAAACCACATCCGCCAAACAGCTGTTAATTCTATCAAACAAGTAAGCGTTGGGCAATCGGATCCGGTTACATAATCGGTTCGTCCGATCAAATCTCAAAAACCCTGTGACCGATCGCACCAACCGATTGCAATCGGGCCACGATAACGACTCAAAATAACCTTCAAGTCTCTCACGTTGAATTCCTCTTCAGCCAAGAAGCTTTGTTTGGATTCGTTCTTCCGTCTATAGTTGCAAGGTATACCAAAACCCCCGTCAGTTGCAAGGTATACCAAAACCCCCGTCTGTTGCAAGGTATACCCAAAACCCCCGTCTATTGCAAGGTATACCAAAACCCCCGTCTATTGCAAGGTATACCAAAACCCCCGTCTGTTGCAAGGTATACCAAAAACCCCCGTCTGTTGCAAGGTATACCAAAACCCCCGTCTATTGCAAGGTATACCAAAACCCCCGTCTGTTGCAAGGTAAATCAAAACCCCCTGTCTGTTGCAAGGTATACCAACACCCCGTCTGTTGCAAGGTAAACCAAACCCCCGTCTGTTGCAAGGTATACCAACACCCCGTCTGTTGCAAGGTAAACCAAAACCCCCGTCAGTTGCAAGGTATACCAACACCCCGTCTGTTGCAAGGTAAACCAAACCCCCGTCTATTGCAAGGTATACCAAACCCCTGTCTGTTGCAAGGTATACCAAACCCCTGTCTGTTGCAAGGTATACCAAACCCCTCGTCTGTTGCAAGGTATACCAACACCCCGTCTGTTGCAAGGTAAACCAAAACCCCCGTCAGTTGCAAGGTATACCAACACCCCCGTCTGTTGCAAGGTAAACCAAAACCCCCGTCAGTTGCAAGGTATACCAACACCCCGTCTGTTGCAAGGTAAACCAAACTCCTGTCTGTTGCAAGGTATACCAACACCCCGTCAGTTGCAAGGTAAACCAAAACCCCCGTCTGTTGCAAGGTATACCAAAAAAAAACCCATCTGTTGAAAGGTATACCAAACCCCTGTCTGTTGCAAGGTATACCAAACCCCTGTCTGTTGCAAGGTATACCAACACCCCGTCTGTTGCAAGGTAAACCAAAACCCCCGTCAGTTGCAAGGTATACCAACACCCCCGTCTGTTGCAAGGTATACCAAAACCCCCGTCTGTTGCAAGGTATACCAACACCCCGTCTGTTGCAAGGTAAATCAAAACCCCCTGTCTGTTGCAAGGTATACCAACACCCCGTCTGTTGCAAGGTAAACCAAACCCCCGTCTGTTGCAAGGTATACCAACACCCCGTCTGTTGCAAGGTAAACCAAAACCCCCGTCAGTTGCAAGGTATACCAACACCCCGTCTGTTGCAAGGTAAACCAAACCCCCGTCTATTGCAAGGTATACCAAACCCCTGTCTGTTGCAAGGTATACCAAACCCCTGTCTGTTGCAAGGTATACCAAACCCCTGTCTGTTGCAAGGTATACCAACACCCCGTCTGTTGCAAGGTAAACCAAAACCCCCGTCAGTTGCAAGGTATACCAACACCCCCGTCTGTTGCAAGGTAAACCAAAACCCCCGTCAGTTGCAAGGTATACCAACACCCCGTCTGTTGCAAGGTAAACCAAACTCCTGTCTGTTGCAAGGTATACCAACACCCCGTCAGTTGCAAGGTAAACCAAAACCCCCGTCTGTTGCAAGGTATACCAAAAAAAAACCCATCTGTTGAAAGGTATACCAAACCCCTGTCTGTTGCAAGGTATACCAAACCCCTGTCTGTTGCAAGGTATACCAACACCCCGTCTGTTGCAAGGTAAACCAAAACCCCCGTCAGTTGCAAGGTATACCAACACCCCCGTCTGTTGCAAGGTATACCAAAACCCCCGTCTGTTGCAAGGTATACCAACACCCCGTCTGTTGCAAGGTAAATCAAAACCCCCTGTCTGTTGCAAGGTATACCAACACCCCGTCTGTTGCAAGGTAAACCAAACCCCCGTCTGTTGCAAGGTATACCAACACCCCGTCTGTTGCAAGGTAAACCAAAACCCCCGTCAGTTGCAAGGTATACCAACACCCCGTCTGTTGCAAGGTAAACCAAACCCCCGTCTATTGCAAGGTATACCAAACCCCTGTCTGTTGCAAGGTATACCAAACCCCTGTCTGTTGCAAGGTATACCAAACCCCTGTCTGTTGCAAGGTATACCAACACCCCGTCTGTTGCAAGGTAAACCAAAACCCCCGTCAGTTGCAAGGTATACCAACACCCCCGTCTGTTGCAAGGTAAACCAAAACCCCCGTCAGTTGCAAGGTATACCAACACCCCGTCTGTTGCAAGGTAAACCAAACTCCTGTCTGTTGCAAGGTATACCAACACCCCGTCAGTTGCAAGGTAAACCAAAACCCCCGTCTGTTGCAAGGTATACCAAAAAAAAACCCATCTGTTGAAAGGTATACCAAACACCCCAACCATCGCGGTAAACCAGAGTCTCTTTCTCACCACACGTTCTGTCGGAGTAAACTGCTTCAGCATCCATCAACCCCCCGTACACTCTCACCTGTTCTCTCAAGTCCACACCAACCAGCCTGCTAGGGCAGGCTGCCCACGTCACGAACTGACGGCTCACGACCTCATCCACGAAAGCGATCGATCCACAACAGACACGCCGGCCTCAGGCCGACCACAACCCTTCAAGACAGACAACTTCTTCGAAAACGAACAGGTCTTTTTTTTTTTTTTTCCTATCATGATGATGTTGGCGGTTGTTGTGGTTGTTGTTGTTGTTGGGTCGGAACGCCACGAAGGACTTGGGCGATAAATTATTTTTTTCCCCCAGTCCGATGTATTCATGACGTGGTGGTGGGGGTATCGATGGGGGAGGGAAGGATCCTCTCTGATAAATTCACCGTGATCGCCCCAGTTGGGTGCGACAGCTATCGATATATTATTCCGCTTCTCCAACCTACGGTTTGCTTCATCTCTCGTGTCTAAAAGTTACTTTGGCCTCACAATTCTAAAGTAATTCATTGTAATGATTACACACAATTCTAAAGTAATTCAATTCAATGATTACATTTGGGAGTCAGTTCTTAGCAATGATAATTTACAATAAAAAAAAGGAAGTCACTTGAGCGAGGTTGCATCACCGCCAATGGATGAAAAGGGGAGCATAGAGTATGAGTCCATCATTTCCCTGCTACTGATTATAGCGCAGCCTTGACCCAGCAAGGAGTCCGGTAAAAGGGGTCCTGGGTGAGCGGTTATAACTGAAAATAAATTAATTACGGGAAACCTTTTTTTTTTTTTGCCTGAAATTGCAGATGTATAATACACACATGGGGCCTTGTTTCCGGAATTTCATTTTACTACATTGCACGAGGAAGTCTGTGCCAAACCGTAGGTCAGAAGCACATAGGAACATGTCTGTGTCACGGGGTCAAAGTCCACTACAGATGTGGGAGTTAAAAGAGACTGAAACGATCCGGCTCAAGCACTTCTGAAGTGGCGTCAGTCCATCGTCTATCACTGTCTATCATTTCTATATCTGTCCCTCTGCTTCTGAAAATCTATATCTTATTTCTGTACCGCAATCGGGGCGTGACATGCGTTGCACTGCCAAAACACTTCGTGTCAAAATGTTTGACTGTATAACAATCTTAAACCACAAATAGGAACAGTCGAGGAAAAGTGATTTAAGATGGCATTATTCTTGCATGAACTCTCCTCCATCTTTGTGGCTCGGTGCCAGGTGGCCACAGGTGGGCCACTGCACTACAGGTGGACCACCACTGCACTCTAGGTGGACCGCTGTGCGAGAGGTGGACCACTGTGCGAGAGGTGGACCACTGTCCCACAGGAGGACCACTGCTTTACAGGTGAATCCTCCCTCCACCTTTCTTAGCTCCCTCTATGCCACACCCTTCCTTCTCTCTCCCTTTCACAAACCCTCCCTCCCCATCCACCCTTCGTTTCCCCTTCCCTCCCTCCCTCCTCCCTCTCTCTACCCGACACCATCTGCCTCATTCCCAGCCTCAGCGGGCGATAAAAGAAGCGCGACAAATCGGCCCCGTACTCTCACCACACCACACCAGACCACACCACTGAACGCTGCCTAAAGTCGTCCCCTCCTCCTCCTCCTCCTCCAGCCTCCCTCCCATCCATCATCCCCCCCGGCCGGCGGCGAGGCCGAACCCCACAGCCTTCGAGTGGGGAGGGGCGGCGCGGCGGAGGCGGCTTTTAGAGCTCGGGCCGACGAATGGACGCTGAGGGTATTATACAGACCAGACACCGAGCCAGCGGGACGAACCTGGAGCCAGCCCAGAACGTGATAGTCATGGAGAAGGTAATCCCGAGATGATAGAGAGCAATTTTTCTCCGTGAGCGGATGATGTAGATACGGAATTAGTCGTGAGCTGTGAGGTGGCGAGGTTTACCGTCATGGACGCCGTGTCACAAACGACAAAGCTGATCTCGGGGGCTCGGTCGTTTCAAGCGCGGGGGGGGGGGGGGGGATCATATACAGCTCATTTAGAGGCATTACAAGCTTCATGAATACCTACAACAGAGCCGACGCAGAGCTTTCACTCGGGGAGAGGGCTAATCTAGAGATAATGTCATCAAAATGACCAGCAGTGGCCAGCTCAGAGCGCCCTAAGTCTGGAAAGCCCCTAAATTCGCTTCAGCCTGTCTGTATACATCTTTCTTGATACTACAAGGTTTTAAACGCAAACGTAATACAAAATACAGTCCAAGATATATACAAGGGGGAATACATTAAAAAATATTCTTAAACGTATACCCGAAATACACTCCAGTATATCATAAAATCAACAAAATGTTCATTTTCAGCTAGTGATGGCTTCACAGTTCCCATCCCCTCCCACCCTCTCCCGCCCTCCACACACAAACACACACGTAAACAAAACCGTTCATTAGCTCCCTATTCAGAGGCTCTGTTGCTTTGAGCTTAGGACATACGCCAGCCAGAATGCTTCTGTGTGTTTCTTCTTCATGATTCCCTCTTTCTATGCTGTGTTACGAAGTCACACGGAGGGGCCCCTGGAGCAATCATATATATATATATATATATATATATATATATATATATATATATATATATATATATATATATATATATATATATATATATATATATATACATATATATATATATATATATATATATATATATATATATATATATATATATATATATATATATATATACATATGACAAACAGACCACATCTCCGTTTTGGAATATGACATCTTTGACACGTCCGCTGAAAACTGTGTGACATTCTTGATATTTTCCCCGAAAAACTATTAACTTAAGAAGGAGACACAAACTTCAAAGCGAACCTTTCACTCTCGCAACCAACCCAATAAAGGAAAGAAACAATTAACCCACACCCCAGAGTAACATGACCAGTCGCCTTACCTCCCCAAAGAGAGAGAGAGAGAATGAGAGGGAAAAAAAAAAAAGGGGAGGATGAAATATTAAAGGAGAGTTGCACTCGTTCCAGATATGATTGCAGGATATGGCACAAGGACCCGGTGGTCGGCAGGCGAGGCAAACCTGGACGGTGAGACCGTCCGGAGAGGACACATCATACCTCCTCCAGTTCGGGAGAAAACGGGTGTGCTGCTGTTCACAAAATTCCCCGCCAGAGAGAAAACACATTATCGTTTACAAGAGACTTTTACGGGGTCATCAGCCATGCAATGAGTGGTTTCACTTACAACCATACTATTCATGCGTTCGTATAATCACCCATTCCTATCCTCCTCCATTCGTCTATATATCATTTTCTTCTTCCCAAAATTCCGGGGCTCCAGTTTTTCCCGTGGGTAGAAGAAGGAATGTCTTGTCCCGGACTACGGGGCGGCCGGCTCCCCCGCGGCGCTCAACGTCGGAAAGGTCAGCAGAGTCATGGCCAACGGCTTCCAATCCCTTAAAAATATATTGACAAATTACAACCGAAAGGGAGGAGGGAGGAGGGAGGGGAAAGGCCAGGCCCGCTCCTGCACAGACACCCGGAGCTGGACGACGTGCAAACACATACAACACAGCCATCACAGAGACGCACATACACAAACAAACTGGGGACACAACGAACCACCAGGAGAGCGCGCGCGCGCGCACACACACACACACACACACACACACACACACACACACAGGCCATACAGAAAAATGACAGATCCTCAGCGATCGAGACGCCCGGCTCACGAGGTCCCATTCCTGGCGAGGCAGAATAAACGACAGGCAGAAAGACAGACAGACAGACAGATAGACAGAAAAAAAGTAAACAGACGGGCAGAAGAGACAGACAGACGCACGTTAACCTTGCACCTCCTCCCTCACACATCCCTCCCCACCATATCATCCTACAACATCAGAGAGCAAAGTGGTGGCTGCAGACCACGTCAGGCCACAGGAGGGGACGCTCGTGGAGGCGACGACGCGCACTGAGTAGCAATTCACCTGTAGAATCCAGAGGTAACGGGGTCATGACCCGGGTTGCCACGAGGGAAGGAGGGAGGGAGGAACGGGAGGGGGGAAAACAGCTGACTGTGGGGTTAAACGAGAGGGACACCCCTCATTACACACCCACAAAACAACGCCCACGCCATACGCCGTCACTACACGCCCTTACCACACGTCCTCACGACACGCCCACACCAGACGTAGACACTACAAATCAGACCCACCACCAGCCCACTGCGCCGCAGCCTAACGCCCACGATCACCCACCACACCCCTCCCCAGGGCCGGCCGCCCACCAACAATACACCCGCAGACATGAGGCGTGAGCCTCCTTCACACCCGTTTGTCCTTCTTTATTCGCCTTACTCACACAACAGAAATACCAGATCCTCTCCGTCGTGGAAATCCTCTTACGAGCAATCCTCTCTATCCCACGTCCCCTTCAAAACACGCCTCTCTCTCTCTCTCTCTTTCCCATCCTATTTGTCCCTCCCTCCGCAACCAAGCTCTCTCTCTCTCTCTCTCTCTCTCTCTCTCTCTCTCTCTCTCTCTCTCTCTCTCTCTCTCTCTCTCTCTCTCTCTCTCACACAGATCAAAAGGTCTCTCCACAGAAGCGACGGGCGCCTTCTGTACCTACAATGGTACCTTTGGACCGGGGTCAACGGTTCTATATCCAGGTGAAGGAGGCGGCCAGGGAGGCCTGAGGTGGCTGGAGGGGTGGCTATGGAGGAGGGGGGGGGGGGGGGTCAGGGGAAGGGGCTGACAAGAAGGAGACTCTTCTGGTGGCTAGGTGAGGAGGGCAGCGCTGATTTGGGAAGATGCTACGGTGGCTAGGGAGGGAGGAGGAGATAGGGTGAGATGCTACAGTGGTTTGGGAGGGAAAAAGAGAGTCTAGGGGAGATGTATCGGTGGCTTAGGGGGGGAAGGAGATAGGGTGACTATGGAAAATGCTATGGCGGCTGTAGTGGCTAAGCGGAAAAAGGTTAGATATAGAAGATGCTATGGGTGGTTAGGGGTCGAGGGGATGTCTAAGGGGATGGCAATGGTGGGGTTTACTGTGTCGTGAGCTGGGAACACCGGTGGGGTGTGCTGTGTCATAAGCCCACGGCGCACTGAAAGGCTTAAACCACCGCAGTTCTTTGCAGTTACCACTGATCATCATATAACCAGTGGTCCTCGGGTTCTGAAAACGGGTCAGTGGTTAGGCGCGGGTCAGTGGTTGTCAGGCGTCGAGACAAAACTGCACATCCCGCCTTCTGATTGGCCAAAACTACAGACCGTGGCCCTTGATTGGTCAGAACCACGGTTCGAGGCTCCCTGATTGGTCAAAACCACAGTTCGAGGCTCCCTGATTGGTCAAAACCACAGTTCGAGGCTCCCTGATTGGTCAGAAATACACGTCCTGGGCCCCAGTTTGGTCAGCATCACAATCCCGAGTCCTCCGATTGGTCCAGACGTCTCTTGAACGTTGCGAACCAGCCAGGATATTGCCTCCCAACATTTATGACTGGTTTACTATGGACTGAATCATCTCCCCTCCCCCCCACCTCCTGCCACAACCTTCCCCTCCCCCCTCCTCAACT